>NC_086099.1:118553125-118844232 GCF_963921235.1 Mobula hypostoma | reverse complement strand
GAATTGAATTGATTTACATTTCTTACATCCTTCACATACAAGAGGAGTAAAAATCTTTACTTTATGTCTCCGTCTAAATGTGCAATCATAGTATTTTATAGTAAATAGAACAATCAATGTAAGATAGAAATACAGTGTGAATCATCATGAGTTAATCAGTCTGATGACCTGGTGGCAGAAGCTGTCCTGGAGACTGTTGGTCCTGGTTTTTATGCTGCAGTACCACCTTGCAGATGGTAGCAGCTGGAATAGATTGTGGTTTAGGTGATTTGGCTCCCCAATGATCCTTCGGGCCCTTTCTACACACCTGTTCTTGTAAATGTCCTGAATCATGGGAAGTTCACAACTACAGATGTGCTGGGCTGTCCGCACTACTCTCTGCAGAGTCCTGTGATTAAGGGAGGCATTGTTCCCATACCAGGCAGTGATGCAGCCAGTCAGGATGCTCTCAATTGTGCCCCTGTAGAAAGTTCTTAGGATTTGGGGGCTCCTACCAAACTTCCTCAACCGTCTGAGGTGAAAGAGGTGCTGCTGTGCCTTTTTCACCACATAGCTGGTATGTATACACCACATGAGGTCCTCGGTGATGTGGATGCCAAGGAACTTAAAGCTGTTTACCCTCTCAACCCCAGATCCGTTGATGTCAATAGGGATTAGCCCGTCTCCATTCCTCCTGCAATCCACAACCAGCTCATTTGCTTTCACAACATTGAGGGAGAGGTTGTTTTCTTGACACCACTGTGTCAGAGAGATGACTTCTTCCCTGTAGCCCACCTCATTATAGTTTGAGATAAGACCAATCAATGTAGTGTCATCGGCAAAATTAATTAGCAGACTAAAGCTGTGGGTGGCAATACAGTCATGGGTATACAGGGAGTAAAGAAGGGGACTCAGTACGCAGCCTTGAGGGGCTCCTGTATTGGGAGTCAGAGGGCTGGAGGTGAGGGAGCCCATTCTTACAACCTGCTGGCAATCTGACAGAAAGTCCAGGATCCAACTGCACAAGGCAGGGTCAAGGCAGAGGTCTCTGAGCTTCTTGTCGAGCCTGGATGGAACTATGATGTTGAATGCTAAACTGTAGTCCAAGAACAGCATTCCCACATTAGCATCCTTCTTCTCCAGATGAGCAAGGACGGTGCGTAGAGCAGTGGCTATTGCATAATCTATCGATCGGTTATGCCGGTAGGCGAATTGTAGGGGGTGCAGGATGGGTGGTAGCGTGCTGCAGATGTAATCCTTGACAAGCCTCTCAAAGCATTTGCTTATTATTGAGGTGAGTGCAACAGGACGCCAGTCGTTCAGGCATGTTACCTTGGTCGTTTTTGGTACAGGGGCAATGGTGGATAATTTGAAGCAGGAGAGCACTCAACACTGGGAGAGGGAGAGATTAAAAATGTCTGTAAACACACCTGCCAGTTGTGCTGTGCACATCCTGAGTACTCGCCCTGGGATGTCATCCGGTCCCGCAGCCTTGTGACTGTCCACTCATTGGAAACATCTGCGTACCTCAGCCTCAGAGATGACCAGGTTGCAGGTTGTTGGGGTGGCTTTCCTCGGAGGCTCAGAGTTAGCGACATCGAACCGAGTGTAAAAGTGATTGAGCTCATCTGGGAGAGAGGCCTGTGATGTTGGCGGCACCACGTGTTTGGCTTCGAAGTCTGCAGCCCTCGCCACAAGTCACTTGTGCTATTCGTTGTGAATCTTGACTCAATCTTGTCCCTATATTGTTGTTTCGCAGCCTTGATAGCTTTGTGCAGATCATAGCTGCCTTTTTTGAGCTCTGGTTGATCGCCAGCGTCGTAAGCTCGATGTCGCGCAGTAAGTGCTGCTCGCACGGAACTACAGATCCAGGTTTTCTGGTTCGAAAGAACCCTGACCGACGTCTGGGGGACAACATCACCAATGCACTTCCAGATGAAGCATGTGACTCCATCAGTGAACTTGGTGACATCCTCATCATAGAAGACATTCCAGTCGATGTCATCGAAGCAGTCCTACAGCATGGAGGTCGATTGGTCGGACCAACAGTGGGCAGTTTTAACTATGGCCGCCTCTTGTTTCAGCTTCTGCCTGTACGTCGGCAAAAGCAGAATCAAAGAGTGATCTGATTTTCCAAAAGCAGGACAAAGGAGAGCTTTGTAAGCATTGCAGAAGGAAGTGTAACAGTAGTCAAGTATGTTATCTCCATGAATGCTCACCTGGTTGTGCTGACAAAACTTTGGAGAGACTTTCGTCAGCGACGCTCAGTTGAAGTCACCGGCGACAATGAAGGCAGCCTCTGGGCGTGCAGTCTCCAGCATGTTGATGGTCTCGTACAGTTCCTTAACAGCCAGGTCAGTATCGGCCTGTGTCAAAACGTGATAACAGCCGTGAACTCCCTAGGCAGCAAGTATGGTCTGCACAGCAGCACCAGGAATTCCAGGTCTGGGGCACAAAAGGATTTGAGGGCATGCACATTCTGGGGCTCGCACCAAGCATGGTTGACCATGAAGCATACCCCTCCTCCTTTACTCTTCCCAGTGAGGTTTTTTGACCCGTCTGCCTGGAAAAGGGAGAATCCAGAGGGCTCGATGGCATAATCTAGTATCTCCTCTGTCAGCCAGGTCTCCATAAAGCACACAATGTTGCATTCTTTTGTTTCCCACTGATAGGAGATTCTGGCTCTCAGTTCAAAAAAGCTTGTTATCCAGGGACAGAACATCCGTGAGGAGTATGCTAGGGAGCGGCGATCGGTTAGCACGCCATCTCAGCCTCACCAGGACGCCGGCCCTACTTCCTCGCTTGCAGCGCTTCTTCCAAGGTAGTGGCGGTGTAAGACTGAATATTTTTACCAAGCAGATAAACTGCCTTGATCTCTTCCTTAGATCTCCATCATCCCATAATCAAGTCTGCCACGAAAGATAAGTGACAAAATAACACTCCACTTTTAGTACTGAACACGTGTTTTATAAGTAGCCAGATAGCCAGCCAAGCTGTCCATGGACAGTTTCTGGAGTGCCCCTGATGGTATCAAAAAAAGAAATTCCCCAGCTATGTCCCCTCCACAACCTGCTATTCAAATCCAATTTGTAATATTAGTATCCACCCTAAATTTAACCAAACTGATGGAATATATTGTCAACAATACAAAGGAAGTGGCACTTACATGTCAATAACCTGCACACATACTGTTTATATTCTGCTGGGAACACTTGCTCCAGCACTTGTTATCAAAAAACTCTGAAAGAATCAAAATAAAACCACCTACTGATTCAAGCTGTAAATCACCATAAATGGTAGTTGCAACCATGGTCACTCAACTCAGCTGCAGAACTCGTTGAAGGAATTCAATGTGAAAATGTTATAGACACAACCACCTTCATCCTTAGTGGTATCAGAAATAGGTTTGATTGCTTGATGATTGTACAATGCACAATTTCATTCACAACATATCAGATAATACAGGTTTCCACCACCATCCGAAGGTAGAGCGTTTCTATGAAACGGTTTGTAAGCCGGAATATTGTAAAGTGAAGAAGTAATTACCATTTATTTCTATGGGAAAAATTTGTGAGCGTTCACAGACCCAAAAATAACCTACCAAATCATGCCAAATAACACATAAAACCTAAAATAACAGTAATATATAGTAAAAGCAGGAACGATATGATAAATACACAGCATATATAAAGTAGAAATACTTTTCTACAATCATTGCCGCACTGTTCTCCGTAGCGAAAATCTCACGCAAGCGCTCTCGGCAGAAACACTCTCTCCAGTAACCTTTAAGCTATGAAGCTGCCAAATCATACCTAATAACACATAAAAATACACAGCCTATGTAAAGTAGAAATAATGTATGTACGGTGTAGTATCACTTACTGGAATTGGGAAGACAGCGAGCACACTGATGATGGTGTGTTAGGCTGAGTTGTCGGAGGTTGGGGTGGTGCAGTGGTCCCCAAACTCCAGGCCGCTGACCAATAGCGATCCGTGAAGCATGCAGTGGTGCAGTGGTAGCCGGGTCATGCCCAGTAGTACGTCTTTACAAAAAAAGCTGAAATAAACAAGCTAATTAATTAGGTGCCACCCGGCACGTAAATGTCGGCCCAGATCAGAGGCGATTGCCGATTGCGTCGCATTAGGGTTAGGGTTAGCCTCTGATCTGAGCCGACATTTACATGCCGGGCGGCACCTAATTAATTAGCTTGTTTATTTCAGCTTTTTTCTTAAAGATGTGTTGGGTGCGTCCTGGCTACCGCTGCATTCTCCGCGGCAATGTATTGGTCCGCGGCCTGGGGGGTGGGGTGGTGGGACACTGGGGTGTCATCTCATCGTCATCTGCTTCCATCAGGGCAGGCAGGTCATCTTCTTCTATGTCTGCCTGCCTCGATATCGAAGGTTGAGGTTCATCGTCTGCTGTGGTTGACGTGGAAGGCTTGAAAAACAACAGTATGCTTGACTGCTTAGCCTCGTGCATTTTTCTATCATACAGTTCTTTGTAAGCACTTAAACCATCTTGCAAATATGCCCTAAACCTACGTACCCTTTCAAAATTAAAGTCGTACTTTATCATTGCGGCGAAAATCCCATGCAGTTGCTTCACGTTCAGTTCCTGGACGACTTCGCTTTCGGTCCGTTCGCTACTGCATTCGGTTTCGATTGTTATCCTTTCCTCTTCCAACTGCATCAGTTCTTCATCTGTCAGTTCTTGTTCATGGGATGCCAAAACCTCTTCAACATCATCTTTGTCAACTTCCACAAGCCAAACTCACTTTGCCCTTACTTCGTTCACCACGATCGAAATGCTTAATTATGTCTAGTTTTACGCTAAGTGTAACACCCTTACGAGCTCTTTTAGGCTTTTCCGATACCTTAGAACTCATCTTGCTAACGGCTGCTCACAGGCAGGTGTTTAAGCAATGCCGGCTAGAATGCAGTTCCGGGGGAGGAGCTTGGCTGCTTGGAGCGTGCGCTGCTTTTTTCACACGCTGCCTTTTTTCGTAACAGTGAAAACACCTTCTGTTAGCGAAAACAGGTAACTAATGTAGGTCTTTCATAACAGCGAGGTTTCATAAAGCCGACGTTCGAAAAGCGGGGACACCTGTAAAGAAGTCTGTGACTACTGGTAGCCACACCTTGTAGAACAAAAAAGGCTACAAAACTGGTGGATACAGCCCAGTCCATCAAAGGTGACATTTACATCAAGTGCCAACACAAGAAAAGTAGCATCCATCATCAAAGACCCCCACTCCCCAGCCATGATCTACAGACATACTTTCAAGGACTCCTTACAACTCATATTCTCAGTATTATTTTTATTGATACTATTTGTTGTCTTTTTGCAAATTGCATAATGATATTTTCATTTTGTGGCAGCAGTACAAAGCCATACTATAAATTACAGTATTATACATAAAAAAGAATATTAAATTGAATAAGTAGTGCAAAAAGAGAGTGAAAAAATACTGAGGTAGAACTCATAGGTTCAAAGCCCATCAGAAATTTGATGGCAGACAGGAAGATGTTCCCAAAACATTGACTGTGTGTCTTCAGCTTCATGTACTTCCTCCTTGATGGTAGCAATGAGAAGAGAGCATTGTCCTGGGTGATGAGGGTCTGTAATGTTGGATGCCATCTTTTTAAGGTACTGCCTTTTGAAGATGTCCTGGATGCTGGGGAGACTACTGCTCATGATAGAGCTGGCTGAGTTTACAACTTTCTGTAGCTCCTCTTCGATCCTGTGCAGTGGCCCCTCCACACCAGACAATGATGCAACCAGTTAGTATACATCTGTAAAACTTTACAAGTGTCTTTAGTGACATACCAATTTTCCTCTAACTCCTAATGAGATATAGCTACTGCCATGACTTTTTGTAATTGCATCAATACGTTACGCCCAGGATAGACCCTCAGAGATGTTCACATCCAGGAACCCTTTTCATTGCTGTTCTTTTGATGAGAACTGGTGTGTGCTCCCTCGACTTCCCTTGCTAAAGTCCATAATCAATTTCTTGGTCTTACTGACACAGACTGCAAGGCTGTTGCTGCGACACCACTCAAGCAGCTGATCTCTCACTCCTGTACGTCTCCTTGTCACCATCTGAAGTTCTGCCAACAATAGTTGTGTCATCAGCAAATTTATACACAGTGTTTAAGCTGTGCTTAACCACACAATCATGGGTGTAAGGAGAATAGGGAAATGAGTGAAGCACGCGTCCTTGAGGTGCATCAGTGGTGACTGTCAGCAAGATGATGTTATTTCTGATCTGTACAAACTGTCAGTGAAGTCGTCAAGAATCCGGTTGCAGAGGGAGGTACAGAGGCACAGACTTTGGAGTTTGTTGATTAGAACTGAGGGTACGATTATGTTGAACGCTGAGCTGTAGTCAATAAACAGAAGCCTGACATAGGTAATACTATTGTCCAGGTGACCCAAGGCCAAGTGAAGAGGGAATGAGATTGCATCTGCTGTGGACATATTGAGGTCATGAGCAAAATGCAATGGGTCAATGTTTAGTCAGGAGTTTATTCTAGCCATGACCAATCTCTCAAAGCATTTCATTAAAGTACATGTGAGTGCCTCTGGGTGATAGACATTGAGGCATTTCACCTGTCCTTCTTTGGAGCTGGTATTATTGTCTCCATTTTGAAGCAGGTGGCAGATTTTCAGAGCTCTACTAGATACACTATCAGAGCCTGACATCTTGTGAGGGTTCACCATCTTGAAAGATGTTTTGACATCAGTGTCTAAAACAGAGATCACAGGGTCACCAGATGCTGCAGGTGTGGTTTTATTCTTCCTTTCAAAGTGTGCTGCGATCTTTAGTCTCTGCCTATATACTGGGGGTAGAAGTACAGCCAGATGATCAGAATTTCCATAGTGTGGGAATGGGATGGCATTCTTGATGGTGATATAAAGTGGTCAAGTGTGTTGGCTCCTCCGGTTGCACCGGTAGTAGTTGTTCAGAGTCTTATCTTAGTTAGCCTGATCTAAATCTCCTGCAATGATAGGAAAAGCATCAGGGTACATCGTTTTGGTGGGCACGTGGCCAAGTGGTTATGGCATTGGACTAGCGACCTGAAGGTCGTGAGTTCGAGCCCCAGCCAAGGCAACATGTATTGTGTCCTTGAGCAAGGCACTTAATCACACATTGCTCTGCGACGACACTGGTGCCAAGCTGTATGGATCCTAATGCCCTTCCCTTGGACAATATTGGTGTCGTGGAGAGGGGAGACTTGCAGCATGAGCAACTGCTGGTCTTCCATACAACCTTGCCCAGGCCTGCGCCCTGGAGAGTGAAGACTTTCCAGGCCCAGATCCATGGTCTCGCAAGACTAACGGATGCCTTTAACATCATTTTGTGCCTGCTGATTACATTGCTCAGCTCCTCCAGTGTCTGCCTGACATTGACCTCAAGTAGAATATACATCGCTACCAGGGAGATGGCAGAAAACTTCCTTAGCAGATAAAATGGATGCCATTTGACCACTAGATTTCCTGGTTGGGTGAGCAGGACTGAGACAGAACCACCATGTTTGTGGACTGCAATGAGTTAACCATAAAGCATTCTCCACCTTACCTACCTTTAAAAGGCTGAGCTGTCCTGTCTTTGCAGAGATTGGTGAAACCAACAAGCTGGAGCTCTGTGTCAAAAATGACAGGGGATTGCCATGCATCCATGAAGCAAAGTGTATAATAGTCCTTGATGACCCTCTGATACAGCAATTTTCCTCTAAGGTCTTCAATTTATTTTCCAGAGATTGTATACATCTGCCAGCAAGACAGTCAGGAGTGGAAGTCTAAGTCCTCTGTGTTTCAACTGTATCTGTGGACCAGTACGGACCCCTGCTTCCATTTTCTTAAACGGAAACTACAAGCACAACCCAAGACTGCCATCTGAAGTTCATTGATATTAGGGATTGATAATTTTTAAATGTCTTAAGATGATGCTGCTAACTGAAGTAGTGGCTATGACCATGATTTTCAGCTTTAATAGTCCTAAACGGAAATATCTGATGATTCCCATCAGAGCCACACACAAAAATCGACACTCAATAGCGACTTCTTGTCTTCTTTGTCAGCTTGAGTTCAGTTTTTTTGAAAAATTCTACATTTCTTTTGTAATTCCCTGGATAAGATTTCTACCGCTACGCTGTGAGGTATTTTTATTTTAGCAGTTTTCTGCAAAAGCAGTGTGTCCTGTTAGTAATTGTGTTTTGGCTTTGGTTAAAGCTAAGGAACCATGTTGTCCAACTTGGGAATGTTGTGTCAGCCAATTGTAACTTTCTGCCCAGTGGAAGATTCGGGAGAGCTGGGCAGGATCAGATTTCTGAAGGGCAGGAGTCTGGGTTTGGGGTCTTTTGACTGGAGCTGCTGAGCAGGGCACAAGGGAAGATGCCACAGAATGCCGTTTGAAGGAGAGACCCCGTTGTAAGAAGTGCTTTGTGCAGGTGAATGGTTCCACGGCGTAAGTACCAATACTCCTAAGAGAGCCAGTTTGTTCGAGATGGTCTTCAAGGGAAGTCCAAACTGTTGCTGGCGTCCTTTAAGCAGAGCATGGGTTCAGCTGAGTAGACTGATACACCCGACTACTCCAAAGATGAGCTCCAAAGTTTATGTGGACATTGCACTGGTTTAACTGTAATGGGCCCTGTTATTTTTCTTTTCTTTTTCTGTAACTGTTTGTTCAAGTTGAAAATTTGGTAAGTACACTTTTTATGTAATTTTACACTGGTGTATGATCTGTTAATATCCTGGAGGACAATAACTTTGCATAGAGCAGTCATTACACAGCATTCACTACAATCAAGGTTCCTTAATCGGAACGTCCTAACTTTCCTGCTTGGTTAAACCCCAAATCACACCAACCCTAGACATATATTGCTTATGAAAGGTAGCCTTCTCACCGCTGAGTCATGTGGCTGTTAGCAGAGTTAGCTAACAAGCCAGGTTTGTATATGAGCCCGGTGAGAGGGTTACACCTTTTTCTGTAAAATGCTGCAAGGAAATGAATCTCAAGGGTATACAACAATAAATTTACTTTGAACTTTGAAACTGAATAATTTTTAGATATAGGCCAGTTTGTGATAATTAACATAGAGCTACACAAATGACAGAGAAGGGCCTTCTCCAACAAGTCTAAACATCTGTCTTTGATATTCAATATTATACTTTCCTATCATTAAAGTAGGAGCCATGTAACTGTTCTCTATCTGCTTTGTATTCTGTGTTTTGCATTTATTATGATAATTAGTCACATGAGAGGGGGCATGGTGAAGGCAAAGGGAATAATTTATATATTCCTGATTATTTCATAGCCGTTTGTAACTTGGGACAGGCAGAGATCGTATCTTTTGCAGACTGCTAAATAATGCTTAGCTTACACTTGGGTTCATCGTTTCAAGATTGTATACTAATTGCCATTAAAGGATTAAATAAAGGATTCAAAACTTGGAACAATAATTTGAGCAGGGGCTTATCATGCAAGTATGACAACTCTGTAGCAGTTACAAGCTAGTGGCAATTGTTTTGCTTTGGTTTCTGGATTGGGTTTGCTGCTATAATTAACACCTTGAGAATCATCATTGACCAAAACGTTAGCTGAACTTGCCATATAAAGATTTAAAATTATATTCTGAAAACAAATGAAACCTTTCACTTGCTTGAGAAATCAAGATTTGGACAGCGCCTAAAGGAATAAATCTGGAAACAAACATTAGCAACCATGAATAAATCTTGCACAAGTGTTTTGTTCCAAAATTGACATACCCGTCCTATATGACGAATCTGGTCTAATAGGAATCAGGAACGAACTTAAAAGGAAATGATTTCATAATGCAAAGAGTGATATTAGTATAAAGTTTACAGAACTTCTACCTAGGCATTCCTAATATTCTGACAGATTTGGAACTAAATGGCACAACAAACAACATGGCAACAGTATTCTAAAGCAAGCTTTGCATAATACACTGAAACCTGCATATCTTGGCATGAACTTCCTTAAATACGAACAGAACAATTTTCTCTGTCTTCTTTACAATGAGAGAGTACTAGCATTGTCCCTTTCAGTAGTCTGTGTTGGTCCTTACACATTACTGAAAGAAGATATCTGTGGTTTCCTGGATGAAACAGCAAACTTGGCATGCATGCTGCTGGAGTAATTGCCTGCAGGTCTAGTACATGCATTGTGGCTCTGCTGAATGACATAAATTCACAGCTATTACCAACAAGTGGAGCCACTGTCCAAGAGGATATAGGGAGAGTGCATACTTGTGGTTCCCAAACATTTTTGGGCAACCACTCCTTTGCCTCCCTGACCACTACTCAAGCACCCTCCTCTCCCCTTCCACACATTACATAAAAACTGTAAAGAATTTTGATTTATGATGCACTGTGGAAGAAAATAATAATTGCACATTCAAAGCAGTGACAAAATTTATTGCAAAACTACTGAAATCCATTTAAAGCTACAAATGATATTATTTCTTTATTTAATTATAGTAAAAACAAATTTCATCAACAATTTTAGAGTGTCCAACTAACAGTCCAGCTATTCACTACATAACTTTTTCTCCTTCCAATGCATGGATGGGCTTGGTGTAGTGATATCAGCTTCTCAAAATCAGGCTGGAAGTCGCTTAAGGTAAGTCTCAGATTCTCAGGTTCAGCAATTTATAGACTGTTTTGTTGCTTTAAAAGAAGCTGGACGATTGCACTGAAACCACGCTCCACTAAATACGATGTTGACATGGCAATAAAGAACATCTTGAGCTTTGTCCACAGTGCAAGATAGCATTCAGATTTATTTCTACAACCAAAAGTTTCCAGATAATTTTTTGAAACTCAGCTTTCAAGATCAGCAAGATCAGATCTTCCTCCAACCTTCCTGTTAATTCCTCATTTCAAGTGTTTAGAATTGGATTTATTGCCCAATCTAAAATGTAGGTTGAGAGAAGATCCCAAACTCTCTCAGACATATCTTTATACAGCTCACCCAGGTGGGCACAGTATACTCGAAGATCATCACTTAAATAGGGTTAACGTGGACAGAAGTGTGAAGACTGATTAATTTGACTTTGAAAAGATTCACATAATTTCCTTGCAATTGAAGATTGATTTCATTAAACTTTGCAAATAATTCTGACAAATAAGCAAAGTCATGTCTGATCTTCCCGAGCTGATTACTGAATAAAGCATTCAAGTTTTCAAAGAACATTATCAGTTTCAAAAAGCACATAAAAACCTCTCAAAGCACCACCTGAAGTACTGTGCTCAGTTCTGGTCACCTCACTACAGGGCAGATGTGAAAACTATAGAAAGGGTGCAGAGGAGATTTACAAGAATGTTGCCTGGATTGGGAAGCATGTCTTATCAGAATAGGTTGAATGAACTTGGCCTTTTCTCCTTGGAGCAACGGAGGATGAGAGGTGACCTGACAGAGGTATATAAGATGATGGGAGCATTGATCATGTGGATAGTCAGAGGCTTTTTCCCTGGTCAGAAATGGCTAACACAAGAGGGCAAGTTTTAAGGTGCTTGGAAATAGGTACAAAAGAGATGTCAGCGGTAAGTTTTTTTTTACGCAGAGAGTGGTGAGTGCGTGGAATGGGCTGCCAGTGACGGTGGTGGAGGCGGATACAATAGGGTCTTTTAAGAGACTCCTGGAGAGGTACATGTAGCTTAGAAGAGGGCTATGCGTAACTTAGGTAATTTCTAAAGTAAGTACGTTTGGCACAGCATTGTGAGCTGAAGGGCCTGTATTGTGCTGTAGGTTTTCAATGTTTTAAACCCATACTCAGAACCTCCCTTACTGCTGGCAGAAGCTGTTCTTCTCCAACTGGAAGGGGCTTTCCAGATTTAGCAATGGCCAATGAAATTTTATACAAAGGAGGCAAGACCACCATTCTTTTATTGTGAAGTGCTGGTAAACATGCTTTTAAGTGTTTTTTATTTCTGAAAGTTTTCACAAAATGATGGAAAATAAGACGTTCTTATTTGCTTTGTCCAATTGTGTTTTCTTCAAATATTCAAGGAGCCTGGATGGTTCATTCCCTCTTTTGAAAAAAATCTTTTTCACACAACAAACATATTGGCTTAATGATGGTATAAATCCATATTCTAGACACTCCGCACTATATTGTCTACACTTCTTTTTCATTTGGTCTGCTTCTGCCATCTTAATTATGGATTAATGACTACGGTCAACTGCCTATTATTCACATCCAACCTAAAGCAGTGCGATCAATAAAGGGGAAAGTTATTACATCATCATACCTCAGGCAAAACCTGACTCTCTGCCTCAAGATACATAAAGTGGAACAGTGATATCTCGGTAGTAAGCTATAGAAATGCAGTCAAGATCATTTTCATGATCATTGTAATAATTTATACAGCACTGAGTACAAATGCTTATAATAAGTAATTTATATCTTAAATTAATCTTGTAATCCCTCAGCTGCTCCCATTGCTACTGAGTGCTCCCCACTGCTCCCTTTGGAAACTCCCACGGGGGGGGGTGGCCCATATCACCCACTTTGGAAAGTGCTGGTGTGTACCGTATTGACAAATTGGTCAATTCATCCATACAAGCTATTAGAAACTGTTCTGAGAATCTCTTAACACAAACATCCAAACATAAACTGACAATCAACTGGTGAACATCTTCCCGAGCAAATGCTAAATAGTACATTCAGAAAACAAACCTGAATAAGATACATTTGGAATACCCACTGTTTTCTGAAATTTCCTAATTATGACATAGATGGATTCAGAAAGAACCCAAAATGGACTATTTATTCAGCACTTCTTGTTGAATAAATTCTTGTTTAGGAACACCAGAGTAGTGTAGTGATTAGCGCGATGCTATTACATCCTGGGGCATTCCATAAATTGGAGTTCAATTCTAGTGCCGTTTGTAAGGAGTTTGTACGTTCTCCCCACGAACCATATGGGTTCCTCCAGGTGCTCCGGTTTCCTCCCACAGTCCAGAACATACTGGTTAGCAGGTTAATTGGTCATTGTAAATTGTCCTGTGATTAGGCTAGTGGTGGACTGCTGGGTAGTGCGGCTAGTTGGGCCGGAAGGGCCTGTTTCACACTGCATCTGTACATAAAAGAAAATAAATATATCACTTAAAAAATCAGTACCACACAGCAACAGTATCCGTGGCATAAAGGTGGGGCATCGTATCCACAAGGGCCGTGGTTGTAGACATTTCTACCAAATGCAATCATGTGCAATGTACATTCAACATGCTTTGTAAATATCTAGCCAAACTGACTAACATATTCCAAATGCTCACTACAAATGTTAAATTCATTCAATGTATTTATTAAACAAGCAACAACCTAATCATTTAACTAGGGCTAACAGCAGCGTGGGAGTATTACCTGGGAAGAGCAAAACCAATGAAATAATTTTAGATATTTCTTGAACATATTCTCATATTACCAAATGGGGAGGGAGGGAGGGAACGTCGACTCAGACCATGAGAGGCCTGCATCGGGCATTTTCATGCCTTACGAGGCGCAGATTGGAGATGAAGATGGTATTAAAAGTGACATTGATACTATAATGAACTTGTATAAAAATTAAACAAACTCTAACTTTTCAAAACTCCTTCACTTAGAGTTTAAAGTCCCTGCCAAATTTCTCACTGAGTCTATAGCCCAACTTCTGTTCAGAAATGATATTACCTTCTCTGCTGATATGGAAGCTAAACAAATTAGGGAATTACATTACTCAATTAGTACTCATAGTAACACTCTCAACTGAGTGACATACGAGGGGTGATTGATAAGTTTGTGGCCTAAGGTAGAAGGAGTCAATTTTAGAAAACCTAGCACGTTCATTTTTCAACATAGTCCCCTCCTACATTTACACACTTAGTCCAGCGGTTGTGGAGCATACGGATCCCTTCTTTGTAGAAGTTGGCATCTTGGACCTCCAGAAAGCGGTCCACAGCAGGGGTGATTGATAATAGAAACATAGAAACATAGAAAATAGGTGCAGGAGTAGGCCATTCAGCCCTTCAAGCCTGCACCACCATTCAGTATGATCATGGCTGATCATCCAACTCAGAACCCTGTACCAGCCTTCCCTCCATACCCCCTGATCCCTTTAGCCACCAGGGCCATATCTAACTCCCTCTTAAATATAGCCAATGAACTGGCCTCAACTGTTTCCTGTGGCAGAGAATTCCACAGATTCACCACTCTCTGTGTGAAGAAGTTTTTCCTAATCTCGGTCTTAAAAGGCTTCCTCTTTATCCTCAAACTGTGACCCCTCGTTCTGGACTTCCCCAACATCGGGAACAATCTTCCTGCATCTAGCCTGTCCAATCCCTTTAGGATTTTATACGTTTCAATCAGATCCCCCCTCAATCTTCTAAATTCCAACGAGTATAAGCCTAGTTCATCCAGTCTTTCATCATATGAAAGTCCTGACATCCCAGGAATCAATCTGGTGAACCTTCTTTGTACTCCCTCCATGGCAAGGATGTCCTTCCTCAGATTAGGGGACCAAAACTGCACACAATACTCCAGGTGTGGTCTCACCAAGGCCTTGTACAACTGCAGTAGTACCTCCCTGCTCCTGTACTCGAACCCTCTTGCCATAAATGCCAGCATACCATTCGCCTTTTTCACCGCCTGCTGTACCTGCATGCCCACTTTCAATGACTGGTGTATAATGACACCAAGGTCTCGTTGCACCTCCCCTTTTCCTAATCGGCCACCATTCAGATAATAATCTGTTTTCCTGTTTTTGCCACCAAAGTGGATAACTTCACATTTATCCACATTACATTGCATCTGCCATGAATTTGCCCACTCACCTAACCTATCCAAGTCACCCTGCATCCTCTTAGCATCCTCCTCACAGCTAACACTGCCGCCCAGCTTCGTGTCATCTGCAAACTTGGAGATGCTGCATTTAATTCCCTCAAGCAAGTCATTAATATATATTGTAAACAACTGGGGTCCCAGCACTGAGCCTTGCGGTACCCCACTAGTCACTGCCTGCCATTCTGAAAAGGTCCCATTTATTCCCACTCTTTGCTTCCTGTCTGCCAGCCAATTCTCTATCCACATCAATACCTTACCCCCAATACCGTGCGCTTTAAGTTTGCACACTTATCTCCTGTGTGGGACCTTGTCAAAAGCCTTTTGAAAATCCAAATATACCACATCCACTGGTTCTCCCCTATCCACTCTACTAGTTACATCCTCAAAAAATTCTATGATATTCGTCAGACATGATTTTCCTTTCACAAATCCATGCTGACTTTGTCCGATGATTTCACCGCTTTCCAAATGTGCTGTTATCACATCTTTGATAACTGATTCTAGCAGTTTCCCCACCACCGATGTTAGGCTAACCAGTCTATAATTCCCTGGTTTCTCTCTCCCTCCTTTTTTAAAAAGTGGGGTTACATTAGCCACCCTCCAATCCTCAGGAACTAGTCCAGAATCTAAAGAGTTTTGAAAAATTATCACTAAAGCATCCACTATTTCTTGGCCTACTTCCTTAAGCACTCTGGGATGCAGACCATATGGCCCTGGGGATTTATCTGCTTTTAATCCCTTCAATTTACCTAACACCACTTCCCTACTAACATGTATTTCCCTCAGTTCCTCCATCTCACTGGACCCTCTGTCCCCTACTATTTCCAGAAGATTATTTATGTCCTCCTTAGTGAAGACAGAACCAAAGTAATTATTCAATTGGTCTGCCATGTCCCTGCTCCCCATAATCAATTCACCTGTTTCTGTCTGTAGGGGACCTACATTTGTCTTAACCAATCTTTTTCTTTTCACATATCTTTAAAAGCTTTTACAGACAGTTTTTATGTTCCCTGCCAGTTTCCTCTCATAATCTTTTTTCCCCTTCCTAATTAAGCCCTTTGTCCTCCTCTGCTGAACTCTGAATTTCTCCCAGTCCTCAGGTGAGCCACTTTTTCTGGCTAATTTGTATGCTTCTTCTTTGGAACTGATATTATCTCTAATTTCCCTTGTGAGCCACGGGTGCATTACCTTCCCTGATTTATTCTTTTGCCAAACTGGGATGAGCAATTGTTGTAGTTCATCCATGCGATCTTTAAATGCTTGCCATTGCATATCCACCGTCAACCCTTTAAGTGTCATTTCCCAGTCTATCTTAGCTAATTCACGTCTTATACCTTCAAAGTTACCCCTCTTTAAGTTCAGAACCTTTGTTTCTGAATTAACTATGTCACTCTCCATCTTGATGAAGAATTCCACCATATTATGGTCACTCTTACCCAAGGGGCCTCTCACGACAAGATTGCTAATTAACCCTTCCTCATTGCTCAATACCCAGTCTGGAACAGCCTGCTCTCTGGTTGGTTCCTCGACATGTTGGTTCAAAAAACCATTCCGCATACATTCCAAGAAATCCTCTTCCTCAGCACCCTTGCCAATTTGGTTCACCCAATCTACATGTAGATTGAAGATTGAAGTCACCCATTATAACTGCTGTTCCTTTATTGCACACATTTCTAATTTCCTGTTTAATACCATCCCCAACCTCATTACTACTGTTAGGTGGCCTGTACACAACTCCCACCAGCGTTTTCTGCCCCTTGGTGTTATGCAGCTCTACCCATATCGATTCCACATCCTCCCGGCTTATGTCCTTCCTTTCTATGGCGTTAATCTCCTCTCTAACCAGCAACGCTACCCCACCTCCTTTTCTTTCATGTCTATCCTTCCTGAATATTGAATATCCCTGAATGTTGAGCTCCCATCCATGGTCACCCTGGAGCCATGTCTCTGTATTCCCAACTATATCATATTCATTAATAACAATCTGCACTTTTAATTCATCCACCTTGTTACGAATGCTCCTTGCATTGACACACAAAGCCTTCAGGCGCGCTTTTACAACTCTCTTAGCCCTTATACAATTATGTTGAAAAGTGGCCCCTTTTGATGCTTGCACTGGATTTAAGTTTGTGGCCTAAGGTAGACGGAGATGAGTTATTAACTTCAAACTTTCTGCATAATCACTCAAAGAATTGAACTGCACACGCATGTAACGAGAACTGTATAACTCATGTATCTTTCAAACGTCCGTCGAGCTTGTGCCTTGAACTTTGGATTCCACCACCACTGTGAAAATCTGCTGATCACCTTTTGCACTCCAGTGTGTCCTAGGGAGTGTGTCTGTTGTGCCAGATGAGGAAGCAACTTAGTTGGAGCTACCAGTCTATGACTACTGTCATACCCCCATGCTCCATCACTGTTTAACCTCCCACCATTCTCCATCCAGAACCAATTTTCCTGGTTAGAGCATAGAACTTGCATCTCTCAGATATCTTGTATGTCAGTAATCCCCAACCACCGGGCCGCGGACTGGTACCGGGCCACAAAGCATGTGCTACCTGGCCGGAAGGAAACGAAATGTGTCAGCTGCACCTTTCCTTGTTCCCTGTCACGCACTGTTGAACTTGAACATAGGGTTGCCAACTGTCCCGTATTTGTCGGGACATCCCGTATATTGGGCTAAATTGGTTTGTCCCATATTTCCCCCGTTAAGGTAGAGCGTTTCTATGAAACCTTTCATGCCGAAATGGCGTAAAGCGAAGAAGCAATTACCATTAATTTATATGGGAAAATTTTTTGAGCGTTCCCAGATCCAAAAACTAACCAACCAAACCATACCAAATAACGCATAAAACCAAACATAAATAACATTAACATATAGTAAAAGCAGGAATGATATGATAACTACACAGCCTATATAAAGTAGAAATAACGTATGTACAGTATAGTCAGGAAGATTAAGGCAAAACCGATCTATGGCGAAGAAAAATCGGCACGTACATGCATGCACACATCACACACGCACGTCACGCATGCACACACAGATGCCCGCGCAAGGCTTCATGGTCATGGTAGTCTTACTTGGGGTAAAGTGTCTCGGGATTTGACTGCTACTTTTGTCCCTTATTTGGGAGTGAGAAAGTTGGCAACCCTAAATGTAAAAGACATGTTGAGGTGAGTTTAACCCTACTTGAACAACACCCCCTCCCCCAGGTCGGCCAGTCCACAAGAATATTGTCAATATTAAACTAGTCCGCGGTGCAAAAAAGGTTGGGGACCCCTGTTGTATGTCATCTGTGGTACAGAGTTCAACTTCAATTCCATAATTACAGTTGTCAGGGTCACTGTGTATGTTCTGGCTACTTCTTTTATCTCTTCCTGTGTTTTCTTATCTGCAATTTCATCTGTGAATGCATTTTCACGGCTTTCCAGTGTACTCATTATGGAGTGGCTTTTACATTTTAATATGACAACTTCTGACAGCAGTTGTATGACATCCATAACTTCTTGTACTAATTGCCCATTCTTGATTGGGGTTCTTCCAGCTGTAAGAAATCCTCTGTCTCCATAAATTTCCAAAATATATCCTGCAAAATAAACTCTGAAAATATATCGAGAATCAGTGTAAATATTAGCTCATCTTCATTTTGCCAACTTACAGGCTTCAATCAAAGCTTTCAATTCTGATTCATTGATGAGCCATCAGTGTATAGAATCAGATCTTTGGTAGGGTAATTACCAACAGGACACTGTCGGTTTCCATGCTCTTGCATTAAGACTATTATGTGTTGACATACAGGGTAAATAGCTTACCTGTATCAGGCATTTTTAATACAGGTGCAGTACATAATGTCACCTTTAAAGTTCAAAATACTTTCAATTGTTCTTCATTAAGAGTCAAAGGGTCAGCTGAGCAGTTGCTATCCTTCAACAGATTTTTGAGTGGTTAGGCAAGTTGATGAATCTGCCGCTGGTTTGTCAATACATTGATGAGCAATGGTTTTATCTTCAGTCCTGTGTGTCTTCACACCCTTGCCCTTATTGGAGCAAGGTGTGACATTGCTGTCAATCTTATTGTTTCATCACTGTCATTCTCACTTGAGTAGCTAAAGGAAGCTGTAGAGTTCATGTTATGTCCATCCTATAATTCTTCAGAGTTCAGATGGCATCGCTGCTCCAACAGTCTGTCCAATGTAGGTTGTAACTCTCAGGACTTTGGATGGTGGCACTGTATATGGAGACTGATCGATGTGAACTGTAATTCCTTGGCAGAACTTCAGAAGTAGGTGATTCCTTGCGTGGAGCGCCAGCAGTAACGTCACTAGCAGTGTTTGTTGAAATGTCACGAGCAGGACTGTCACCCTGAAGTCACAGCTGTGCTTTCTTGCATTGTTTCAGTTCGCTTTGAAACTCCCTACATTGCACATCTTGATTTCCATCTGATATTCAAAGCCAGAACATTTTTTCAGAACTTTTCTCTCAGCCAACAGAGGAACAAAGGAAGATCTTACCCCCTTTAGTTGTGCGCTAAAAATTCCTTCGTTTGTCTTCAAATGTAACAAATTTTTAACTTCAGAATACCCTGTTGTAAACAATGCCAAAACTTGTGGGATTCTGGTGTTTAAATCCAATGTTAAGTCAGGAACAAACCATAAAACTTGTTGCTTCATGATTGTTTTCTGAAGAGTTGATAGAACAAAGAGAACAGGAACACGTATGTTCGAATGCTGTTCATAGACTTCAGTTCAGCATTCAACACAATCATTCCTCAGAAAGCTGAGCCTACTGGGCCTGAACACCTCCCTCTGCAACTGGATCCCAGACTTCCTGACTAGGAGACCTCAGACAGTCCGGATTGGAAGCATCTCCAACACCATCACACTGAGCACGGGGGCCCCCCAGGGCTGTGTACTCAGCCCACTGCTGTTCACTCTGCTGACCCACGACTGTGCTGCAACACACAGCTCGAACTACATCATCAAGTTTGCCAATGGCACGACTGTGATGGGTCTCATCAGCAAGAACGATGAGTCAGCATACAGAGAGGAGGTGCAGTGGCTAACAGCCTGGTGCAGAGCCAACAATCTGTCTCTGAATGTGAACAAAACAAAAGAGATGGTTGTTGACTTCAGGAGAACACGGAGCGACCAGTCTCCGCTGAACATCAACGACTCTTCCGTAGAGATCGTTGAGAGCACCAAATTTCTTGGTGTTCACCTGGCAGAGAATCTCACCTGGTCCCTCAACACCAGCTCCATAGCAAAGAAAGCGCAGCAGTGTCTCTACTTTCTGCAAAGGCTGAGAAAAGTCCGTCTCTCACCCCCCATCCTCACCACATTCTACAGAGGTTGTATTGAGAGCATCCTGAGCAGCTGCATCACTGCCTGGTTCAGAAATTGCACCATCTTGGATTGCAAGACCCTGCAGCAGATAGTGAGGTCAGCTGAGAAGATCATCGGGGTCTCTCTTCCCACCATTACAGACATTTACACCACACGCTGCATCCATAAAGCAAACAGCATTATGAAGGACCCCACATAGCCCTCATACAAACTCTTCTCCCTCCTGCCATCTGGCAAAAGGCACCAAAGCATTCGGGCTCTCACGACCAGACTACGTAACAGTTTCTTCCCCCAAGCCATCAGACTCCTCAATACCCAGAGCCTGGACTGACACCAACCTACTGCCCTCGACTGTGCCTATTGTCTTGTTTATTATTTATTGTAATGCCTGCACTGTTTTGTGCACTTTATGCAGTCCTGGGTAGGTCTGTAGTCTAGTGTAGTTTTTGTGCTGTTTTTACATAGTTCAGAGTAGTTTTTGTATTGTTTCACGTAGCACCATGGTCCTGAAAAACGTTGTCTTGTTTTTGCTGTGTACTGTACCAGCAGTTATGGTCGAAATGACAATAAAAAGTGACTTGACTTGACTTAAACACAATAGGGAAGCATACAAACTGAAGGAGAGAGAACCTAAAGATGACGCCTAGCATAAAACAGTTACTTTTATACCCAAAAAATAAGATTCCATAGATAAGGTTAATCCAATTAGAATACATATTTAACACTGTGGTAAAATTAACCAATGAGAAAATACCAGCCACTTATTCACAGAACAAAGCTTCCAGAATTATAATTTGTATAGCCAGTGGAGGCATATTAAACTGTCATGTATATAAAGGCTACTTGAAATACAAACAAATAACTGCAAAGAAAATGATAATTAAAATTAAACAGTTGAATCCAACAGTTGTATGGTAATAACTGTTCATGAACCTGTTTGTGTGGGACCCGATGGTAGTAGCGAGGACAGAGCATGACCTTGATGAATGCTGCCTTCTTGTCAGTGCTCCACGTACATGTGCTGATTGATTGGTCGAGCTCCACCTATGATAGACTGGGCTGTATCCACCACTTTCTGTAGACGTCTCTCTTCCTGGGCATTGGTGGTCCCATACTGAGGCCAGGGTGCAACCAGTATGGATACTCTCCACTGTGCATCCATAGAATTTTGCTGAAGTTTTTGGTGGCATTCTGCCGAATTAACACAAACTTCTAAGAAAGGCACTGTTATGCCTTCTTTGTAATGGTACCCATGTGCTAGTCCCAAGGCAGATCCTCTGATAAGATATTACCAGGGAATTTAAAGCTACTGTCACTCTCTACCTCTGATCCCCCGATGAGGACTGTCTCATGGAGCTCTGGCTTCTTCATTCTGTAGTTGATAATTAGTTCTTTAGTTTTGACGACATTGAGTGTCACACCAATTTCATTTGTGCTTTTTATGATTTTTTTTACATGCCTGCAAAGTCAACCTCAGACTTCTTCAGTCCAGGTAAAACAGTGCCAGTCTACCCTGTCTCTCCTTACAGCTCAAATCCTCCAGTATCAGCAACATTCTTGTTCATTTTTCTGCACCTTCTTTAGCTTAATTATACACTTTCCAAAGTTTGGCGACCAGAACTGCAAGCAATAATCCAGGTACAGTCTCAACAAACATCTTGTAATATGACATCCCAACTCTTGTACTCAATGCTCCAATTGATGAAGTATACAAAACAGCTTCTTTGTCACCTTGTCTACTGTGCTGCCACCTTCAGAGAACAATGCATTTGTTTTGTTAACCATGTTTGATTTGTAAGCTGTCCATTCTGACATAGTGTAATGGAAATTTTCAGAATCCATTGCTCAGTTGAAAAGAGAAATGTCAAAGGTCACCATGAAAAACATAAACAGTGCCAGTCAGAAGCTTTAACATATACTGGCAACTCTCATCTTATAACTGTTCAGTTACAGAAGTTTGCTCTTAAAGAACTCACAAACCATTACCTAAAATTGTGAGGTATGGAATAAAACCCATTCACTGAATTTATGTGGAAACACCTAATAAATAAATCAACAGAAAAGTTTTCCCAACTGTCATTACTTGAAGCAATATGTACTATTTTCCAAGAGTGCAACCCCTTCCTCTGTAATGCAGTGTATAACCTTTAATGCAAAAATAACACTCCAAGAAACTTCACAGGAAAAGAAAACCAGATACCAAATGCATACTTAAGGGCACAAGACCAATACCTAGATTAAAGAGGTTTTTACTATAGGTGTATTTATTTTTAATTATAATGATGTGGCAACCCACTTTCTACACAAGCGAACCGGCTCGCAAAATAGCCCGCGCGCGGGGAGAGACTTTTGTAATGCACCTCTGACGTCATTTCCGCCCGGAGAGGGCTGGAAGGGAACTACTTAAAAGCCAGTGCCGCGAAGTTTGAATAAACAAGCCTCGAGTGCAACTTACAGACTGCTTGTCATTATTTCTAGCTCTGTGCGTAGCACATCGCTACAATGACATCTTAACATTGAGAAGCTGGTTTTGAGCAACCTTCCAAGTGTTACAGCCCTTTTGATAAAGATTTTCCTACAATGTTTCCATTCCTGGGCATTGGTGATTCCAAACCTAGACCAGGATGCAACTAGTAAGGATGCTTCCATAGAATTTTGATGAAGTTTTTGGTTACATTCTCCCAAATTTACACAAACTTCAAAGAAAGGCACTGCTATGTCTTGTTTGTAATGGCACCTATGTGCAGGATTTTACCAACCCTAAAATGAGGAAAGGTGTTTTTATTTCCAAATCAGGATGGTGTGCAACTTGGTGGGGGGGTGGGGGGGGAGTGCGGCTGCAGGTGGTGCTGTTTCTATGTATCTATTGCCCTTATCCTTCTTTATGATTGTGATCATGAGTCTGAGGGTTTCAGTACCTTAAGCAATAATGCAATTTGTAGATGGCATATTGTAGCCACACTGATAGTGGAGGGAATAACTGCCAATCAAGCTGTTTTTATGTTAGATAGTGTTGAGCCTTGAATGTGCTGGTAACTGTAATCATTCAGGCAAACATGTGTATGAAAGCCTGGGGTGGGTGGTAGGGAGGACAGAAGAAGAGTTGCGGATAAAGAGAATGCTAGAATCGAGGACCTGAAAGAAAGGACGACATTAGTCTTTGAAAGGAACAGACTAAACAGATGAGAATTATCAAACCAAAACTCTGTTCCGAGCAACATGGAATGGAGATAAAGTGATTAGGAGTGGAGCTGCAAGGGGAACTGGTCTTAAACATGATTCACACCTGCATACTTCATATCCAGTGACAAAAATGATTGTCTAATTTGTGGCCAAGTCTATTTTGTAACTACGTATTGTACAGCTTCACACAGTATGTAAACAGCAACAAATTAAATGTAATGCAAATCCTGTAGCAACTGCAGATGAGCTGTGACAAGTGAAAACTAGAATGCAAATCAGGCAATCTACTCTGAAACCTCTGCAGTGCAGTTACCTTCAGACAACAGGAACATGCTAAAGCACAATTAGCAGACCACCATTTTCTCCCAAGCATGTTTTAGAACATCAATACTTACCACTTAGAACTTAGCAGAGTCCTGCATCTTACCACAACTACAAGCACCTAATTTCCTTAAGGTATTTATATACAGTTAGAAAACGCTGTTGAACTTTAGTGTAAAAAGAAGAGTAGATTAGACCTCAATGTTTTACAAGAAAGTTAATAGTTTTGATTTAAAAAGTATGCTTATTACCAACTGCTAAAATTTGAGAAGCTGTGAGGAATTTCAAAAATTTCAACAAATTCAAAACCAGAGGATTTCATAATGCAACAATTACAAGA
The DNA here is from genome assembly GCF_963921235.1 of Mobula hypostoma. Lineage (NCBI taxonomy): Eukaryota > Metazoa > Chordata > Chondrichthyes > Myliobatiformes > Myliobatidae > Mobula > Mobula hypostoma. The sequence goes on along the minus strand of NC_086099.1, from coordinate 118,820,220 downwards.
AAAAATTGTTGCTATCACAGCTCACTGAAGTACAAGCTTATGCAACCTACAAATGTAATATAACTACCAGAGTCTGATTTTAGCATTTACTTGCATTTAGCACAAGAAGGTTGAAAACATGTAACTTCCTTGTGGTGTCAGACAAGCAGATTTTTTCTACCACATAATGTTATTAATACTCCAACACATTTTTAAATTTCCTTTTTTTTAAAAAAACCAGAAAGATATTACGCAGTGTTAAAGTTTTCCCAGTCAACCTGGCAAATTTTAAGAGAGTTCAAGAAATGGGACTCAGCAAGTAGGAAGGAAGCATGGAAACCAGAGCTCAACAAGTTGAAAGAGAACTCTCAATTGGTGAGTCAAGACACTGAACCACAAAGGTTTCCAGATAGTGCATCATCAGTGTTTTGTTGTACACTACGCTTCGCAGATGATTTCCACAAGACTGCCCACCAAACAGAGAATTATGAGCAGTTTTACACAATGGAAATACAAGTACCTTTTCACAGCTTCCCAAACCTCAGTTTATGTAAAATCTCAGTTGTGGAACCACAATTTTCAACACAACTGAATTTAATTCACAGATGAAATGGCAATGCTTGAAGCCACAATATCACACAGGCACTGAAGGGCAGACTTTAGTTAATTCGGCTGTCTAAGCAATCTGATTTGCTGGTATTTAAAAAAAGAGAACAGACATAACAATCTATAGAAGATATGCTGAAACTAACCCTTTGACCATGGAAACAATTTCATGCACTATTTTACAGCTTTAAGGGCAATGTTAACCAATGATTTACATTCTCATCAATCACATTCTTTTCCTTACCTCTGCAACTTCCCAACCCCTACAACTTTCATTCTCAATGTTTCTGCAATTCCAGTTGATTATATATCCTCATCTTCCTTCGAAAGCCCTACATCTCCACCACTGCCCACCCCCCACTATAGCCAACCAAATGGTTTTGTTGCACTCACTGCCAAGCCCACACGACAAAATTGGTATGACAATGCAAGATGTTTGGGGCCTTGTAAGAGAAAAGGCGCATGGAACAGGGAGATATGGAGCCCTGCAGTACTCAACTTATTCTTCACTGCCCATTCCACAAATCTCACTGATCTTATTTTGATCCAAATTTCCATAATTTGATAACTTTTTTCTAGTTTCCTATTCAAAGCCATTTCATACAGAACTTATGAAATGCTCTTTGAAACTCATCTAAAGTTTTCTTGGGGCCCCTCAGAGTGAATTATCCCCACAAAGAATCACAAGATGACTTGCCATAAAAATGTTCAATAGTTTATCTTATTAGCATTGCATAAATTTGAAAACTCAAGTCATAATAGAGGTACCGATTAAATAAAAATTGTGGTTATTAGATCAAGCATATCTTAGTGCAAGTTTAGAGAGAGATAGCTCAGATAATGGTAACTGGCTATTCTGGCAATAGCCACGGAGAACAGAAAAAAATTACAAAAATATTTCCTCAGTACAATAACCAAAATCAATGTGGAAAGCTCAAATTCAGTTATGCATGATTGCAATTGTTCCATTTTCTCAATTACTTGATTGATTATGTACTTAAATAACATGCAACAGAGAAAACACGGCATTAAGTACCACAGAAACACCAAAATGAGAGTGGAGATTGAACTGTGGTCACTTAGACCAAGGAAAAAAGGAAATCAAAAGTACGTACATAGGTAAACACGAGGAAATCTGCAGATGTTGGAAATTCAAGCAACACGCACAAAAAATACTGGTGAACGCAGCAGGCCAGGCAGCATCTATAGGAAGAGGTACAGTCGACTTTTCGGGCTGAGACCCTTCGTCAGGACTAACTGAAAGAAGAGATAGTAAGAGATTTGAAAGCGGGAGGGGGAGGGGGAGATCCGAAATGATAGGAGAAGACAGGAGGGGGAGGGATGAAGCTAAGAGCTGGAAAGTTGATTGGCAAAAGGGATACCAGGCTGGAGAAGGGAGAGGATCATGGGACGGGAGGTCTAAGGATAAAGAAGGGGGGGGGAGCCCAGAGGATGGGCAAGGAGAGGGACAGAGGGAAAATAAAGAGAGAAAAAAAGGGGAAAGAATTAATTAATTAATTAATGGATGAATGAATGAATGAATGAATAAATAAATAAGGGATGGGGTACGAAGGGGAGGTGGGGCACAGAAGTTAGAGAAGTCAATGTTCATGCCATCAGGTTGGAGGCCACACAGATGGAATATAAGGTGGTGTTTCTCCAACCTGAGTGTGGCTTCACCTTGACAGTAGAGGAGGACGTAATATAAGGTGTTGTTCCTCGAGACGGAATATAATGTGTGTATCATTTTGGATCTCCCCCTCCTACTTTCAAATCTCTTACTATCTCATCGTTCAGTTAGTCCTGACGAAGCATCTCAGCCCAAAATGTCGACTGTACCTCTTCCTATAGATGCTGCCTGGCCTGCTGCATTCACCAGCATTTTTTGTGTGTGTTGCGTACATACATGGGAATCCTTTTAGGCACATCAACATTCTCAGCGACTATTCTGCTTGTTACTTCTGTACTTACTTTAATGTGCTATGTACAATAACAACAACAATTTGTATTTGCATGGAACCTTTAATATAACCAAACCTCTTTATACATTTCATTGCATTATTGAAAAAAAAATACAACAACACCACACTATGTCAAATACTACAGCAGACAAGCAATGGCCAGGTTTAAGGAATGAGAAGCAGCAAGACTCAAGGAATGCTAGAAATGAAAAAGAGACTAGTGTTGAAAACAATGTGGGCATGCAGAAGGTTTAACTGAAAGAGATTACAAGTTATAAAAGTGAGAGACTGTGGATTTGAGAAAAAGAATGAGTTTTGAAATTAGTGTTTAACCGGAGTTCCATATTAACCAAACACATGGGGAAGAAGCTAGAGGAACCTGGTGCAAATTGGGCCATGGGGAGCAGAATTTTCAATGAACTTGAACTTATTCATTCATAGGACACTGACAAGGCCAGCATTTGTCCCCATTTCTAAATGCCCTGAATTGGTGGTGAGCTACCTTCTTGAATTCCTTGAAGTTGAATGGTGTTACCACTTCAAGTCTAATTAAACTCGCTGCTTGTTTGAGTCAACTATTAATTAATGTGACTAAGAACAACACACTTCTTTTGAAAGAACATTAGTGAATTAGGTGGGTCATGTATCCACTACTGTCTCATATGACATCATTACAGTTGCTCCACAGTTTCTTACTTTTAAACTTTTTAACTTAGTTATTTGTTGTATTTTTTTTCTCACGGTAACACGTTGAAGCTGCACCCTCTCTAACATGCTGGTGGAGAGAGTTTTACTTGTTTTTTTAGCGCTGGAATTAGTTACACGTCTGGTTAGCGTGGCAGCAGAATGGCCGCATTGTGTATTCCAGGGACCAAATGATTACGCTCATGCCCGCCGGTTTAGCGAACATAGCAGCGGACATAACGGCTGAAATCTGGAGGAAAACACGCAGAGGATGCAGAGGTGAGGGAAGAGGACCGGGTCGAGACAGCAGAGGCTTTTGGAGAAGAGAAGTTATAAGCTGTGTCTCCCCTCTCTTATCATGGGAAATGTGAGATCGCTGGGGAATAAAATGGACGAACTGACTGCGCTTGTCAGGAGTCATAGAACATTTCGGGAGAGCAATGTCATGTGTTTCACTGAGACGTGGCTGCACGAGGTCATACCCAATCAAAGCATTTCCATAGACGGCTTCCAGACCTTTCGAGCTGACTGGAATTGCACTAAGAGCGGTAAGCGTGAAGGAGGGAGGCTGGCAGTTCTGGTAAGTAACAGATGGTGCAACCCTGGGCATATTACGATCAAGGAACGGGTCTGTAGCACGGATATTGAACTTTTTGCTGTTGGACTCCGGCCATATTATTTGCCAAGGGAAATCTCGCATGCAATTGTGGTTGTTGTGTACATCCCTCCCTCTGCCAACCTGATGTTGGCGTGTAACATCATTTACACCGTCATAGCCAGAATACAAACCCAGCACCCGAGTGCCCTCATTACCATCTCGGGTGACTTCAACCAGGTTACCATGGCTAGAACACGGCCCAACTTCACGCAGTATGTGAGCTGTACAACCAGAGGGGAGAGGACTCTGGATTTGATGTACGCTAACGTTAAGAATGCGTACAGCTCCTCTCCCCTCCCCCCACTGGGAAGGTCAGATCACAACCTGGTGCATCTAAAACCGTGCTACGTGCCTCTGGTGAAGAGTAAACCTGCAACCTCGAGGACAGTGAAGAAATGGTCGGAGGAGGCTTATGAGGCGCTCCAGGGTTGTTTTGAGGTGACAGACTAGCAGGCACTCTGTGAGCCACATGGAGAGGATATTGATAGGCTCACAGAGTGCATCACTGATTACATCAACTTCTGTGTGGACTGCAATGTTCCGACAAGAACTGTCCTTTGTTATTCAAATAACAAGCCATGGGTGACAAAGGACATTAAGGACATTCTGAACGCTAAAAAGAGGGCATTTAGAGATGGAAATAGGGAGGAGCTAACGGCAATACAGAGTGACCTGAAAGCCAGGATCAAGGAGGCTAAAGACAGGTACAGGAGGAAGCTTGAGTGGAAACTCCAGCAGAACAACATGAGAGGTCTGGAGGGGGATGAGGACCATCACTGGGTTCCGGCAAACTAGCAACAGAGGAGCTGAAGGCAGTGTGGACAGGGCCGACGAACTTAACCCGTTCTTTAACAGATTTGACAGTGTGGCCCCTGCCCATCCCACACGAGCCATCTGTTGTCGGCCCCCACCAACATATATTCCACTCTCCCCTCCTACCCCTCCTCGCAGTCCCCCACCCTGCTCTCATGACTATACCCCTTCCCCACACGAAACCACCACAGTGGGCTTCACAGCTCTACAGGTGAGAAGACAGCTGAACGTCTCAACCCAAGCAAGGCTGCAGGACCGGATGGTGTCAGTACCAGGGTGCTCAAAGCCTGTGCCCCTCAGCTATGTGGAGTACTTCACCATGTATTCAACCTGAGCCTAGGCTCCGGAGGGTTCCTGTATTGTGGAAGATGTCCTGCCTCGTCCCTGTGCGGAAGACGCCGCGCCCCAGCGGCCTCAATGACTACAGACCGGTGGCATTGACCTCCCACATCATGAAGACCCTGGAGAGACTTGCTCTGGAGCTGCTCCAGCCTACGGTCAGGCCACACTTAGATCCCCTCCAGTTCGCCTACCAGCCCCGACTAGGAGTTGAGGATGCCATCGTCTTCCTGCTGAACCGTGTCTACGCCCACCTGGGCAAGCCAGCGAGCATTGTGAGGGTCATGTTTTTTGACTGCTCCAGTGCGTTCAACACCATCTGCCCTGCTCTGCTGGGGGAGAAGCTGACAGCAATGCAGGTGGATGCTTCCCTGATATCATGGATTCTTGATTCCCTGACTGGCAGACCACAGTACGTGTGCTTGCAACACTGTGTGTCTGACAGAGTGATCAGCAGCACTGAGGCTCCACAGGGGACTGTCTTGTCTCCCTTTCTCTTCACCATTTACACCTCGGACTTCAACTATTGCACAGAGTCTTGTCATCTTCAGATGACTCTGCCATAGTTGGATGCATCAGCAAGGGAGATGAGGCTGAGTACAGGGCTACGGTAGGAAACTTTGTCACATGGTGTGAGCAGAATTATCTGCAGCTTAATGTGAAAAAGACTAAGGAGCTGGTGGTAGACCTGAGGAGAGCTAAGGTACCGGTGACCCCTGTTTCCATCCAGGGGATCAGTGTGGACATGGTGGAGGATTACAAATACCTGGGGATACGAATTGACAATAAACTGGACTGGTCAAAGAACACTGAGGCTGTCTACAAGAAGGGTCAGAGCCGTCTCTATTTCCTGAGGAGACTGAGGTCCTTTAACATCTGCCGGACCATGCTGAGGATGTTCTACGAGTCTGTGGTGGCCAGTACTATCATGTTTGCTGTTGTGTGCTGGGGCAGCAGGCTGAGGGTGGCAGACACCAACAGAATCAACAAACTCATTCATAAGGCCAGTGATGTTGTGGGGATGGAACTGGACTCTCTCATGGTGGTGTCTGAAAAGAGGATGCTGTCTAAGTTGCATGCCATCTTGGTTAATGTCTCCCATCCACTACATAATGTACTGGGTGGGCACAGCAGTACATTCAGCCAGAGACTCATTCCACCGAGATGCAGCACAGAGCATCATAGGAAGTCATTCTTGCCTGTGGCCATCAAACTTTACAACTCCTCCCTTGGAGGGTCAGACATCCTGAGCCAATAGGCTGGTCCTGGACTTATTTCATAATTTACTGGCATAATTTACATATTACTATTTAACTATTTATGGTTCTATTACTATTTATTATTTATGGAGCAACTGTAACGAAAACCAAATTCCCCCTGGACTAATAAAGTATGACTATGACTAATGATGCTGTCATTTAAGTTCACAGCTACATTACAGTTCTACAAAATGTTGGTTGGACTGCACTTGGAGTGTAACATGCAGTTATAGGCACCACACAGTAAGAAAGATGCGATTAAATTGAAGGGTGCAGAAAAGATTCACAAGCATGTTGCCTAGTCTTGAAATATGAACAAAGACTGGTCAGGCTGGGGACCATTTTCCCTTTCTGCCATACTTAGATTTGTACTCCATCATCACACTGAGTCCAAGAGCATAATCATGTTGCTACCATTCTTTGTTTTATGAGTAAGGCTTGCCAATAATAAATTGGAATGAACAGATTCTGAGGTATTAACAGCAAAACAAAACAGTGACAGTGTATGAGCAATGTTACACAGGTGAACTGCTTCTTGACCCATGGATACTGCCTGAGCCACGTAGCTCCAACCTTTTTTGTTTTCCTTTCAGACTGCAGACTTTTTCAACTTTATATTTATACAGAGAGGCATTTTCCACCAAATTTAATACACGTAAAAAAACATTTATGTTTGGACATCTCTTTTTGACATCACAAGTGTATATATAGGTGTTAGGATCAGAAAAAAAGGCTGATGCTGTGGGATGGATTACAAAACAAGCATGATGATTTTTAATTACACTGAGAATGATAAGGCTACAACGATAAGCAAAGGGAGTCTTGTTCATTAATTCAAAGACCATGAGAAAAAAATCTTTTCTCTAAACAACATGCTAACATTCAAATTTGAGAATTGTTTTCATACTACTAGGAGGTGCTATATTATGGTTTTTCTCCCCAGAGCGTTTCTACATGAAAGCTTGACTGGTGAAAATCGGATATCCAATGTTTACGCCAACACTAAGATCTGAAACACTGCTTACACAAAACAATACTTCAAGAGTTACTGGGAAAATAACTTAGAATAGAGACTTAATACCCTGCTGCAAAAAAAACACTTGCAATCACAGTTTATTGGAGAACTCAGGACAGGAAACCTCAGTCTGTAATCATCCCCAGAATGATTCCTCCCCAGCAGTATCTTGAGCTGGTTTCGTTCTTCAGAGTACCTGGAATTGAGGCTTCAGTCTCTAAGCAACAATTGAACACTGATGGTTATATTTCCTTGAAAAATGAGATCAAAAGGTACAAATAATCTTCCAAAATCTGAAAAATGTTGATGCAATAGACAGTAAGTTATTTCATTATAACCAGCAAATGAGTAACCAGAGAACAGAAGGTCCTAAAAGGATCAACAAAAAGTATTCCAAAATAATGAGATCTGAGGAGTTATAAATTAATCCAGACATAATTCAAATGAGGTACAAATATGCCGCTTGGTTAATTGTTAAACTTTTGGCTGAGATATGAAGACAAGTGAAGCACAGAAAGAGGAATGATGTGAAGTGTTACAACTGAACATTTGGCACAAGCATAGGGGGAAAAAATCAGTAAGTGCTGAAAACGCCATCATTTCCTTTATTCATTGTCCAATTGTTCTAAAAATTTAACTTTAAATTTCTTTTTTTTAATATAATTTTTATTGAGTTTTCAAAGTGAATACATGAAAAGATAAAGTCTACCTTTCCCCCCCGATATATACTCCTACCTGAAAAAAAGAAAGAAAGAAAGAAAGAAAGAAAGAAGAACTGCCTGGATATTGGAAGGTTTCCACATGCTCCACGGGATTCAAAATAAATTTAGTATATTTATTTATTACTTTCCCCAAGGGACCAAGATCTTTATCATCGGAGCAACTAAATATGCCATCCTATCTTTTGTAAATAAGGGCGCCAAATATTCAAAAATGTTTCATATTTATCTCTTAAATTATAAGTAATTTTTTCGAGTGGAATAGAACTAGCCATTTCATTGTTCCAACGATTCATACTTAAATACGAATCGGATTTCCAAGTAACTGCTATAGCCTTCTTAGCTACTGCCAATGCAATTTTTATGAATTCTTTCTGATATTTATTCAATTTAAGTTTCAGTTTTATCCCTTCAATATCACCTAATAGAAATAATACAGGGTTATGTGGAAGTTGAGTTCCAGTAATTTGTTCCAATAAGGCTCTTAAATTTATCCAAAAAGGTTGAATTTTAGAACAAGATCAAGTAGAATATAAGAAAGTACCAATTTCTTGATTACACCAAAAGCATTGATCAGATAAATTTGAATTTAATCTATTTATTTTTTGTGGTGTAATATATAATTGGTGTAAAAAATTATATTGTACTAATCTAAGTCGAACGTTTATTGCATTTGTTATACTGTCAAGACACAGTCTTGACCAATTTGTTTCATCAATATTAATATTCAGATCAGTTTCCCATTTTTGTTTTGACTTGTGGATTCCCTGTTTAATTGTCTGTTTTTGAATCAAATTATACATACAAGAAATAAATGTTTTAATTTTTCCTTTTTGAATTAAAATTTCAATTTCATTGGGTTTTGGCAAAAGCATTGTTTGACCCAGTTTGCCTTTTAGTAAGCCCTTAATTGAAGGTAACAAAAGAAAGTGTTATTTCATATTTTATATTTATTCTTCAGTTGTTCAAATGACATCAATATACCTCGTTCATAACAGTCTCCTATAGATCTAATCCCTTTTTGGTACCAATTATATAAAAGTTGATTATCCATTGTAAAAGGAATAAGTCTGTTTTGGAACAAAAAAGACTTGCTAATAAAGATTTCTTTATTTCGTTATCAACATTTATCTTATTCCATAGATCAATCAAATGTTTTAATATAGGAGATTCTTTCTTTTCCCGTATCCATTTAGATTCCCATTGATATATAAAATCTTCAGGTATATTTTCTCCTATCTTATCTAATTCTATTCTAATCCATGCCGGTTTTCGATCATCAAAGAAAGATGCAATAAATCTAAATTGATTTTTTTTATAATAATTCTTAAAGTTTGGAAGTTGTAACCCTCCTAACCCAAATTTACATGTCAATTTTTCCAATGATATTCTTGACATCTTACCTTTCCAAAGAAATTTTCTCACACATTTATTTAACTCTCGAAAAAATTTCTCTGGCAATTGTATTGGTAATGTTTGAAACAAATACTGTAATCTAGGAAATATATTCAGTTTTACAACATTGACTCTACCCACTAATGTTATTAGTAGTATCATCCATTTGTCAAGATCTTCTTGAATTTTTTTCAATAGTGGTAAATATAACTTTAAATTTCAATGAAAATTCAGGCACTCGCACACAGTTTATTCTGTAGGTTAATTACTAAATAGTTACCTTCTCTATTTTCAAATTCTAGTGTAACAATGCCAATCTTCTTTGCTCCTGACTATTATGAACTGAATCCTCCTAAGCCATCTGATGGCTAACATAAAGCAAAATTCTTGCTCAAATAGAAACAGAACCTGAAATCACACAGGCAAGATAGGTAAGATCTGGCGACATAGCTACAGAGTACAATCAGCAAAAACAAAGGTAGCACATAATACAATGGTTACCAGAGAGAATCAGCTGGCTAACACTTAACCACTTAACTTTTGTAAAAACAATGGAAAATTCTAAATAAATTCCATCCACTGAACCACCCTACATGCCACCTACACTTATCTGTCTGCTGTCTTTCAACATAATCTACCACACTACCCTCCTTCAAACTTTATTTTCCCATTGTCCCTTTCACAAAGATCACTTTCTGGTTTCACACTTGCCCATCCTATCACAGCTGAAGCATTTCAAACAAAACCATCTCTTTTCACCATTCAAGATACTATCTCCTTCTTCACAAATTTACTCACGATTTCCCATTTTTCCCATCTACATTTTACTCACTAGCTACATCATCTATCCATTCATATGGAGTCAGCATCCTTATGTAACAACATCCACCTCTATTCTGTCCCTATATTTCCTGATTCACCACTATTCTATTGATTAGATGTCCAACATCATATTTTGTATAATTCACAGTTCTCTCCAGCTAAACTCTGGGTTACTCAAATTTTCACCTCAGTTCCCTATGGCTAATCCAATTCCCTGCTAAAGCAAATGTCTCAGGCATAATCAGACAGCTCAATATCCTTGCATTCCACTTCATCAGAGCAGCACTACAGCAAGACTGTACACTTATATCATATTTTATCACCTGTATCTATCAGTCCCTCCCTGATAGGCAGTTTAAAATCACATTCCTTTAGTTTATGGACTAGAATATTCAAATACACACCAGGCTCAGGTCAAAAACAAATCAATTAAGTTTAAACCTGTGGGTCTAAAAGGACTTGTGACTTCAAATTCCCTTTGATCTATATGACACATTTACGATTAACAATTTGAGAATGATTCCCACAAACTGGAAGGCAGTAACTTAATATCATTATTTAAGATAAAATAAAGGAGTGTGAAAATGGGAGAAACTATAGAGTTAGCTTAATATTAATAGCAGGGAAAATGCTGCTATCTATTAAAGAAATAGTAACAGGACAATAGTAAGGAAAATGCTGGTATCTATTAAAGAAATAGTAACAGGACAGTTTGAAAATAAAATGATTGGAAAAAGATGACATGGATTTCTGAAAGAGCAACAAATTGTTTAATAAATCTTTTAGTGAACAAAGGCAAATGAATTAATCTGGTATAATTCCAGAAGCCCTACAGAAACCTAACTCAACATTATTAAACTACATTAGAACACAGAATAATGAGGGTAGTATATTCTCAGATTTGGATTTGGTTAATAGAAAAGAAAGCTGTAATAATAGGGTAATTTTGGGTTAGGAGGCTGTGACCCTACTGAACATTTTTTAAATGTTGAGAGATTGAAGGATAGGATATGGAAGGATCAGAATTTCTATGTATGGGAACCACTAAAAACAAATGTTTAGGTATAGTAAGTTACTAGAAAGGCAAAAGGATATTTGCCTACATTGAGAGAGAGGGGCAATAATGAAATTGTTTTTAGAACATTCTGTATAGATTTGATCTCCACATTGAAAGGAAAAATATAAATATGATACAGCAAAATGATTCCTGGGGTGGCAGGTTGTCATCTGCAGAGAGATGAAGCCGTATGTTTCCATACACTTGAGTTCAAACAGTTAATGTTGATCTCATTGAAACATAGCAAAGTCTTACAGGATTTGACAAAGTAGGTGCAAGGTTGAGGTTTCCCTTGAACAGGGTGCTTGAAAACCAAATAGCATTCCTGCATCTATTTATTATGGCAGCAGAGTATTGTGGAGAGATTATTGATGTTGTCTTATATAAATTAAGATTATCTATGATGAAAGATCATTGACTATGCTTCTCTTTCCACTGATGCAGACTGGCCTGCTGAATATTTCTAGTCTATTCTGTTTAGACTGAAAATCACTGGAATAGGTTATTTGTAGAGCATTCATTTTGTATTTCCTATTAATCAGGAAACAATGGATTTGGGCTGGATTTTTAAAGTCCAATTTTCCATCATGAATACAGATCCTATGACAATGATATGGGGCTAGGCACAGTAACAACAGTGCACGAAAATCAAACCATCAATGCTTTATTTGTTCTAGAAGGACATTTGCAACCAGTAGCCTACCAGTTGGTTGTACTATAAGGGAAATTTTGATTTACTCATTCAGCAGGGAGAATACTTATTGCAGACATTTTAATAGATTCTCCCTTTGCCATCAGGAAGGAGACTGCTATGTTATTTCCTGTCAACTTTATCTAGGTTCTGACATGGAGTTTCTTTCATGAAAATCAAAGGGAATTCTGTTATTAACACATAAACTGACCAATAATGGCTGTTGGATAACTTGTATATTACTTTGTATATTGTTTCCAAACCCCATTGCTAGAAACACTACCCCCAGCAGGGAGTAAAATGTATATGCAATACTGGGAAGGATCATTTCTTATTTGAAAGATAACTTCGAATAAGGAAGTGTAAGGCCTGTGGTACATAGATTCTTTCCCCATTACTTTACAGAGACTGATTCATGACGGCTGTTCTGATGATATTTTTGATAGTATTATTCTCCCTTGCTTTCTTGTATGCTTGTTCTAATTTTTCAGCCCCTATGCATATGCATCTTTCAACTGTTTTCTCCATCCATTTACACTGGCTAATGTATTGCCTTGCCAGTGTTTCTTTTTTCTCTCTCTGTTTTCAAGTTCCTGGCTTTAATAACATTCTGCCTTTCATCTTTCTTGACAGGTCCAATAGAATGTGCAATGAAATCAAACCAAAAAATATTTACAGAAAAAAAGAGGAAAATAGTGTGGTACACAGTATATATTTAATTTCAAAAGATTAATAATTTAAAACTCAGACAAGGAAACAAATCTTATGCGTTTCACAATTTATCATCACCACAGGTCAAGTGAATCAAAAATCATTGGAGAAAGCCAAGACAAGCTGACCTTATTTTAGCTTTATACATTGCTGCTTTGTTTCATCAACAATGCTACCTTTGCCTCAAAATTATTTATCTTGAATTTAGTTGACTGCAAAAATTAATGTCAAGTACTTGAATCCAAGTGGATTTGCATCCTTTAAACACTACCATGTGACAGTTCAAGACAGCCATGCAAATATGGAAGCCCAAAATCTTTGTACAGGTCTGCAATCCCGTACCTGAAATCCTTGGGGCCAGTTACATTTCGGAATTCAGGATTTTTCGGATTTCAGAATCCCTCCTTATTGGTTCCGTGGATTCCAAAAAACACGTATGCTCTAGTCCCTTATTTAACCTGTCTCAGTGCGGGTGGACTTTAGGAGCCAGCAGAGCTCCAGACCTACGCACATCCTCCCGTCTACAGTCGGCCCTCCTTATCTGTGAGGGATTGGTTCCGGGACCCCCTGCAGATACCAAAAAACGCGGAGGCTCAACTCCCTGATTTAACCTCTCTCAATGCGGTGAACTTTATGACCCAGTGGAGCCCCGGACCTTATTTAACCTGTCTCAGTGCGGTGGACTTTAGGACCCAGCGGAGCTCTGAATCCGCAGTGTTTCTGTTCACGAAAATAATCAAGATCACGATTGAAAATAAAGTGGAAATAATAAAGTGATCGGAAAGAGGTGAAATGCCATCAGTCATCGGAAAAGCATTAGGCTACAGTCGGTAAACGATCGGAACAATTTTAAAGGATAAAGTGAGAAAGGCCCTGCCCCAATGAAAGCTACAATTATTACTAAGCAACGCAGTGGTTTAATTATTGAAATAAGGAATTAAAATAATTCCACCTCCCCTTCGCATTCCAGGATATCCGTCCACAGCATCCTCTTCTGTCGCGATGAGACCGCACTCAGGCTGGAGGAGCAACACCTTATATTCTGTCTGGATAGTCTCCAACCTGATGGCATGAGCACTGATTACTCGAACTTCTGGTAACGGTCCTCCCCCCACCTTTCTCTATTCCCTCTCTCAACTTATCTCTTTGCTTGCCCATCACCTTCCTCAGTTGCTCCTTTTTTTTTCTTCCGTGGCCTTCTGTCCTCTCCAATAAGATTCCCCCTTCTCCAGCACTTTATCTCTTTCACCAATCAACTTCCCAACTCTTTATTTCACCTCTCCCCCCCCACCCAGTTTCACCTAACACCTTGTGTTTCTCCCTCCCACTGTTTTACTCTGACTCATCTTTTTTTCTCCAGTCCTGCTGAAGGGTCTCCACCCTTCAACCTGAAACATTGACTGTACTTATTTCCATAGATGCTGCCTGGCCTGCTGAGTTCCTCCAGTGTTTTGCATGTGTTACTTGGATTTCCAGCATCTGCAGATTTTCTCTTGTTTGTGATATGGTACCACATGTATACTTTGATAATAAATTTACTTTGACTAATAAAGTCAAAGCCATTTACCCTGGTTTTACCTTTTATTCATTCCTTCTCTACGTCACAACACTTAGACACAATGTGTTCCAGTTACATCCACAGACTGCGTTAAAAATCTTTCCTTGCATCCACTTCTCAGTTCTGCCAATTCCTTAAAAATCCAAATTCACAAGTCTTTGACATCTGACATAGAGAGAACAGAATGACCTAAACCTCGAAAGCAAGGTCTCCCTGCCAGAACATTGCTGATCCAGATGCGGAGAGCCAACCTTGCTGGCCCAAACCAGCAAAATGTCTGGCATGAGAGAGATTGTTTAACAACTCAGTGAAGAGGCCCCACTCCCCAAAATGATCCTGATATCCACTAAGACCAGACAAATCATTGTCCCCAGTTGTGGCCGCTTCAGAGACCTAAACAATTCTTAATAGTTTTTAAATGAATCTGACTCATGTTCAGGCCTCAATCCACCAGACCCAGGCTGGCTCTCAACAAAGCAATCCAATAAGACCATCTCTTTCTCTTTGATTCCCTATATCCCTCTAAGTTACTCTTTCACAACAGTTACCCAAGGGTCAATTTGCAGATGCCAAAGTTTGGGCACCCTGGTCAAAATTTCTGTTACTGAGAATAGCTAAATGAGTAAAAGGTGACTTGATTGCCAAAAGGCATAAAGTTAAAGATGACACATTTCTTTAATATTTTAAGCAAGATTTGTTTTTATTTCCATCTTTTACAGATTCAAAATAACAAAAAAGGAAAAGGGCCAGAAGCAAAAGTTTGGGCACCCTGCATGGTCAGTACTCAGTAACACTCACTTTGGCAAGTATCGCAGCTTTCTGCAGCCAGCTAAGAGTCTTTCAATTCTTGCTTGGGGGATTTTTGCCCATTCTTCTTTGCAAAAGGCTCCTAGTTCTGTGAGATTCTTGGGCCGCCTTGCATGCACTTCTCTTTTGAGGTCTATCCACAGATTTTTGATGATGTTTAGGTTGGGGGACTGTGAGGGCCATGGCAAAACCTTCAGCTTGCGCCTCTTGAGGTAGTCCATTATGGATTTTGAGGTGTGTTTAGGAACATTATCCTGTTGTAGAAGCCATCATCTTTTCATTGTCAGCTTTTCTATAGACGGTGTGATGTTTGCTTCCAGAATTTGCTGCTACCTAATTGAATTCATTCTTCCCTTTACCAGTGAAATGTTCCCCGTGCCACTGGCTGCAACACAAGCCCAAAGCATGATCGATCCACCCCCGTGCTTAACAGTTGGAGAGGTGTTCTTTTCATGAAATTCTGCACCTTTTTCTCTAAACATACCTTTGCTCATTGAGGCCAAAAAGTTCTATTTTAGCTATATCAGTCCACAGGACTTGTTTCCAAAATGCATCAGGCTTGTATAGATGTTTCTTTGAACTTTTTGAATAGAACTTTTTGGCCGCAATGAGCAAAGATATGTTTGGAGAAAAAAGGGTGCAGAATTTCATGAAAAGTACACCTCTCCAACTGTTAAACACGGGGGTGGATCGATCATGCTTTGGGCTTGTGTTGCAGCTAGTGGCACGGGGAACATTTACTGGTAGAGGGAAGTATGAATTCAATTAAATACCAGCAAATTCTGGAAGCAAACATCACACCGTCTGTAAAAAAGCTGACGATGAAAAGGGGATGGCTTCTACAACAGGATAATGATCCTAAACACACCTCAAAATCCACAATGGACTACCTCAAGAGGCGCGAGCTGAAGGTTTTGCCATGGCCCTCACAGTCCCCCAACCTAAACATCATCAAAAATCTGTGGATAGACCTCAAAAGAGCAGTGCATGCAAGACGGACCAAGAATCTCACAGAACTAGAAACCTTTTGCAAGGAAGAAGGGGCAAAAATCCCCCAAACAAGAATAGAAAGACTCTTAGCTGGCTACAAAAAGTGTTTACAGGCTGTGATACTTGCCGAAGGGGGTGTAACTAAGTACTGCCATGCAGGGTGCCCAAACATTTGCTTTGGGCTCTTTTCCTTTTTTGTTATTTTGAATCTGTAAAAGATGGAAATAAAAAAGTAATCTTGCTTAAAATATTAAAGAAATGTGTCATCTTTAAATTTATGCCTTTTGGAAATCAGGTCATCTTTTACTCTCTTAGCTATTCACAGTAACAGAAATTTTGACCAGGGGTGCCCAAACTTTTGCATGCCACTGTATGTCTGGGACGTGGGAAAAAATGAAGTACCCAGAAGCAACCTACATGGTCAGGAAGAAAATGTACAAATTCCACAAAACAACACCAAAGATCTGATTAAATAAAGAACCCAACAACTGTCAGGCTGCAATGCTAATTGATGTACCACTGTACCATTCAATTATTAAAATAAACATTTAAAAATTAACTTAATTTTTAAGTTCTTAAGCATACAATTAAAATATTAGCCTAAAGCAAAATTACTTGAAAAAAGGCAAGCCAAGCTCCGCTTTGCCACTAATCTGAAGCCCACTTTTGGTCAGTTCTAATGTAGGATTCAAGAGTTAATTTTCCAAAGGTAAATGTCAGAGAATTTTTATTTATTTATTTGTTTATTTAGCTATAAAGTGCAGAGCAGATCCTTCCGGCCCTTTGAACCATGCTGCCCCAGCAACCTCACAACCCGAATAAACCCTAAACTAATCACAGGACAATTTACAATGACCAAGTAGCCTACCTAGTGGGTCTTTGGATGGTGGCCAGAACACCCAGGGAAAACCCATGCATTCCACAGGCAGGACATACAAAATTTCCTTACAGAATAACGCTTATATTGAACTCCGAACTTTAGAACGCACCATGATGTAACAGCGTCGTGCTAACCGCAACACTACTAAGGTGTCCAATTTCAGCATGTTAACCAACTGCTAGAGTCCCACATGAAGTCCAGCAAAGACTCAGGCTTCCAATTCTGTCAGTATTTACCGGACCTCTGTGATTGACATTATACTTGTGAAAATACAGGTTTATCAAATTTAAACTGATGAATCCTATTAGTTCTGTTTGAAACCATTGGCATAAACCAGTGAGATCCAACAAGTTCTATGATTTCTAGACAAAACCGTCATGATTTTGTACAAACAACACACATCAAAGTTGCTGGTGAACGCAGCAGGCCAGGCAGCATCTCTAGGAAGAGGTACAGTCGACGTTTCAGGCCGAGACCCTTCGTTAAGACTAACTGAAGGAAGAGTTAGTAAGAGATTTGAAAGTGGGAGGGGGAGGGGGAGATCCAAAATGATAAGAGAAGACAGGAGGGGGAGGGATGGAGCCAAGAGCCGGACAGGTGATTGACAAAGGGGATACAAGAGGATCATTGGACAGGAGGTCCGGGAAGAAAGACAAGGCGGGAGGGGAACCCAGAGGATGGGCAAGGGGTATAGTCAGAGGGACAGAGGGAGAAAAAGGAGAGTGAGAGAAAGAATGTGTGTATAAAAATAAATAACAGATGGGGTACGAGGGGGAGGTGGGGCATTAGCGGAAGTTAGAGAAGTTGATGTTCATGCCATCAGGTTGGAGGCTATCCAGACGGAATATAAGGTGTTGTTCCTCCAGCCTGAGTGTGGCTTCATCTTTACAGTAGAGGAGGCCGTGGATAGACATGTCAGAATGGGAATGATTTTGTACACTGCTATTTAACCTCCTTTCAAACTTTTCTGCTAAAGACAACCCCAGATTTTCTAGGCTCCTTTTTTTTAATTAAAATAAAACTTCATATTAAGTGACACAAGTATGGCTGATGAGCTGAACATTCATTACCCATTCATAATTGCACATGGTTGTGGTGATAAGTAGAACTGTTAACCCACTTCAGTCCTTCCAATAAAGACCCAGAGACAATGAAGGAACAGCAGTATATTCTGGATCATCTGAGACCTAGATAGCATAGAGCAGATGATATTCCCATACATCATCTGCCACTGACTGAGTCAAATAACATGGCTAACTTGAAAACTTCCTGAATGTTTTTGGAACTGCACTAAACTACAAAAGTGAAGATTATTCCATTTTCTGCATTTTTGTCTCAGAGGAAGTGTAGTAGATAGCCATAGAAAGGATCTAGGATACAAGGTGAGTCTCCTGCTAAAGGATATCTAGCTGTTGACCTTCTTTTGTAGCCAATATTTACATCACTAGTCTATTGAGTTCCTGGTCAATGGTGGCGTGCATGTGGGCAACATAGATCCTACTGAATTGAAAAGGTGGGTAATTAGAAACTTCCTTGACCTCAGCACTTATATGACACAAATGTTACCTGCTATTTAGCCCACATCTAAATATTCTCCAAGTCCTATTATCTTACATGTACAGCCATTTCATTCAGGGACAACCTAAATGGATGTCCCTGAATTCTGAGGCTGTGCCCTCTGGTCCTAGACTCACTCTCGACAGGTAATATCCTCTCCACATCAAGTCTATCTAGGCTTGTTAATATCCAATAGGTTTCAATGAGATCCCTCCTTATTCTTCTCAACTCCAGTGAGTACAGGCCCAGAACCATCAAATGCTCCTCATATGTTAACCCTTTCATTCCTCTGATCATTCTCGTGAACCTCCTCTGAACCCTCTCCAATGCCAGCGCATCTTCTCTTAAATGAGGGGTACAAAACTGCTCACAACAGTTCAAGTGTGGTCGGATCTAATCCTCTCAAGATGACTGTTAACACTTCATTTGCCTTCCTTACCACCAACTCAACCTGAAAGTTAACCTTTAGGGAATCTGCATGAATACTCCCAAGTCCCTTTGCACCTATGACTTCTGAATTTACTCCCCATTTAGAAAACAGTCCATGCTTTAATTCCTTCTGCCACAGTGCATGACCATGCACTTCCCTACACTAAGTTCCATCAGTCACTTCTTTGCCCATTCCCCAAATCTATGCAAGCCCTCCTGCATACACCCTGCTTCATCAACACTACATACCCCTCCACCTACCTATGTATCGTCCACAAACATGGGCAAAAAACCATCAATTCTTTCATCCAATTCACTGGCATATAACATGAAAAGAAGCAACAAACTCCCTTGATACACTACAGCAGTAAACCAGAAAAGGCCTCCTTTATTCCCACTCTTTACCTCTTGCCAGTCAGCCAATCTTCTATTCATGCTACTATCTTTCCTGTAATATCATGGCTCTTATCTTGTTAAATAGCCTCATGTACTGCACCTTGTCTACGGCCCTCTGAAAATCCAAATAAACAACATCTACTGACTTCTTTGTTTATCCTGCCTGTTATTTCCTCAAAGGATTCCAACAGATATGTTGAGGGAGATTTCTCCTTTAGAAAACCATGCTGACTTTGGCCTATTTTATCAAGTTCCTCCAAGTACTCCAAAACTTCATCCTTAATATTAAAACATCAACATCTTTCCAACCACTGAAGTCAGGCTAACTGATCTACAATTACCTTTCTTCTGCCTCCCTCCTGTTACAAGAATCATCCGTTGTAATAATGATCAGAGAGGCACAAAGAGACCTGTATTTACTGACAAGTACCTTTATTGTCTCAACTGGAGAACATGTGAACTTACACAACCAATACCTGTATGCACACCACCTAAGTGTTCCTGACCTTCCATGATCAGTCAAAGAACAGAAAAGATATTACCAGTTATAAAGGAGTTTCTGCTGCTGGCCATATGTTCCTCATAGTTTCATTCCAAATTTCCATGTGCTCGTGGGGCACCTCACATCCGCAAAAGTTGGTCTCCTACAGAGTTACCGCCGCCAGCACACTCAAAGCGTCTGCTTTTATATTTTTTTTCTTCCCAAGTTAAATATTGCATTCCAGTGCCATTGGCGGTAGGTCATGTGCCTGACCTTTAACACCTTTTTATTGGCTCTGCTCTTTATGGCTCTTTTAGTTGCCTGTTGGTTTTTTAAAAACTTTTGAATCCTCTACCTTCCCACTAAATTTTGCTATATTATCTACCCTCTCTTTAGTTATTATGCTGTCTTTGACTTCCCTTGTCAGCCACGATTGCCTCATTCTCTCTTTGAAATACTTTTTCATCTTTGGGATGTATCTTTCCTGTATCTTCCGAATTTCCTCCAGAAACACCGGCTATTGCTGTTACCCTGCTGGTGTCCCTTTCCAATCAATTTTGGCCAGCTTCTCTTGCATGCTTCTGTAATTCCCAACAGTATCCAAAACTGCATACTTGAATTGAATTGAATTGACTTTATTATTTACATCCTTCATATACATGAGGAGTAAACATCCTCACGTTACATCTCCGTCTAAATGTGCAATATGCAATTCGTCGTCGTGGCTAAGCCCCGAGGTCGAGGATGATGGTCTTCATTCTGTTGATCTACTTATGGGCTCTCAAGTGGCTTATGAGTCCAACCTTGGCTCTGAAAGTTCTTCCGCATTCAGGACAGGTAGTTCCAGATGGCAGATTGGGTTTTGGTTGTTGCTGCCTCTCTTTTCATTTTCTTCTCTTTTCTTCTAATTCTGCACATCTGTTGGCTTTGAAAGTTGCTGTTCCTTCTCGGATGATGGTTTGCTGGAGTTTCCTGTCCATGGCATGGTTTCCCAATTGTTGATGTCAATGTTACTTTCCTTGCCCTTTGTACCTGCAATTAAGGGAAATAGAATTCCCATACCAGGCAGTGATGCAGCCAGTCAGGATACTCTCAATCGTACCCCTATAGAAAGTTCTTAGAATTTGGGGGGCCATACCAAACTTCTTCCACTTTCTGAGGTGAAAGAGGCACTGTTGTGCCTTTTTCACCATACAGTCGATATGTGCAGACCATGTGAGAGAGATCCTCGTTGATGTTTATGCTGAGGAACTTAAAGCTGTTCACCATGTCAACCCCAGATCTATTGATGTCTATAGGGGTTAGCCTGTTTCTATTTCTACTGTAGTCCACAACCAGTTCCTTTGTTTTTGCGACATTGAGGGAGAGGTTGTTTTCTTGACACCACTGTGTCAGAGTGATGACGTCCTCTCTGTAGGCTGCCTCATTATTATTTGAGATTAATGTCATCAGCAAATTTAGTTAGCAGATTGGAGCTGTGGGTGGCAACACAGTCATGGGTTCACAGAGAGTAAAGCAGGGGGCTTAGTACACAACCCTGAGGGGCACCAGTGTGGAGGGTCAAAGGGGTAGAGGTGAGGGAGCCCACTCTTACCACCTGCCGGCAATCTGACAGGAAGTCCAGGATCCAGCTACACAAGGAAAGGTGAAGGCCAAGGTCTCTGAGCTTATTGGAGAACGGCCACCAGAGTACTCTACACTGACTGCCTATACCCTTTTCCTCTCCTGACAGTCACCCAGGTATATGCCTCCTGCAACTTATGGGTGACTACCTCCTCATTTTTCCGTATGAGCCAAAGGTCATCAAAGTGGAGAAATTACTAGAAACTTAGATAGAACCTCCGCCTGTGCTTGTCCAAGCCTGTTGAACTAAAGCCAGACCACTCTAACACTATCCGCTCCACTTATACCTCCTTTCTTTTTATTAACCTTGTGCATTACAACTCACCAAAAAAGAGCCGAAAAGCACCCGAGCTCTGTTTAAACCTCATGCTGTGTCATCAGCAAAAGACCTCTCAAGCTAACTGCTGCTTGCTGAAAAACTATGCTGCAATGTTCTAAGATTATGAAGGGGCAAGATAGGGTAGGTGTTGCAATGTTTCACAAGTGAGAGAATCTCCAATGAGGGGACATGTAACAAGATTAAGGGTTAGTTATTTGGAAAAGAAGTGCATTGAAAATTCTTTTCACAAAGGGGTCTGTATTTCTCCAATTATATACTGAAATGTTGTGGAGACAAATCAGCAGGAGACTTAACAGAGGGTATTTCTAGCAGATCAAGAAATTGAAGACAATGGGGGAACCAGCACAAGAAGAGGAAAGAAGATCTGGGGCATATCAGCCACAGTCATATTTAATAATATGGCAGACCCGACAGGCCAAATGGTCTACTCCTTTTCCTACTTACATCCTTATATTCTGAATTATCCATTCTCCATTCATGGATCAATTCTGCTACAAATATCTCAGCTTAACCTCTGGCATTCACGTGCTTGGCCTTTCCATTAACGATGAAAATGCCAGTAAACATGGCAAAAGACAACTCCATAGCCATAGATTTGACTGCTAGTTCTATTAGCATAATAACCAAGCCATCCAAAACATTAAAGGATTAAGTGGATACTAAATCATGAACAGCACCGTCATGCATATGATGGGCTGGGGACAATGAAATTAAACAGATATCGTCTCGTATGGGTTCTTCTGTCGCAGATCCAATCTGGCAAGTATGTTTTTAGGACTCTCCCAGTTCGGTAACGGTACTTCCCAAGCCACTAATAGTGATAGGCATTTGGCCCCTACTCAAAGCTATTTAACGACGAGTACCCGTTAAATACCGAAGCAGCTTGTTGTGTTCTTGAGCAAGGCACTTAGCAACACACTGCTCCAGTCCACCCAGCTGAAAATGGGTACCGGCAAAATGCTGGGGGTTAACCTCATGATAGACTGGCATCCTATCCTGCGGGGGGGAATCTCGTACTCTCAGTCGCTTCACGCCACAGAAACCAGCATGAGCACCGGCCTGAAGCGCCTATAAGGCTCGGGACAGATTTAGATTTGATTAACAACACACATCAAAGTTGCTGGTGAACGCAGCAGGCTAGGCAGCATCTCTAGGAAGAGGTACAGTCGACGTTTCAGGCCGAGACCCTTCGTCAGGACTAACTGAAGGAACAGTTAGTAAGAGATTTAAAAGTGGGAGGGGGAGGGGGAGATCCAAAATGATAGAAGACAGGAGAGCGAGGGACGGAGCCAAGAGCTGGACAGGTGATTGGCAAAAGGGATACGAGAGGATCATGGGACAGGAGGTCTGGGAAGAAAGACAGGGGGGGGGGGACGCAGAGGATAGGCAAGGGGTATAGTCAGAGGGACAGAGGGAGAAAAAAGAGAGTGAGAGAAAGAATGTGTGTATAAAAATAAATAACAGATGGGGTACAAGGGGGAGGTGGGGCATTAGCGGAAGTTAGAGAAGTCGACGTTCATGCCATCAGGTTGGAGGCTACCCAGACGGAATATAAGGTGTTGTTCCTCCAACCTGAGTGTGGCTTCATCTTTACAGTAGAGGAGGCCGTGGATAGACATGTCAGAATGGGAATGGGAAGTGGAATTAAAATGTGTGGCCACTGGGAGATCCTGCTTTCTCTGGCGGACAGAGCGTAGGTGTTCAGCAAAGCGGTCCCCCAGTCTGCGTCGGGTCTCACCAATATATAGAAGGCCACATCGGGAGCACCGGACACAGTATATCACCCCAGCCAACTCACAGGTGAAGTGTCGCCTCACCTGGAAGGACTGTTTGGGGCCCTGAATGGTGGTAAGGGAGGAAGTGTAAGGGCATGTGTAGCACTTGTTCCGCTTACAAGGATAAGTGCCAGGAGGGAGATCAGTGGGTAGGGATGGGGGGGACGAATGGACAAGGGAGTCGCGTGGAACGCAGCAGGCTAGGCAGAATTCCTGTTGTTTGCGTTTAGACTTGATTAGATTAGATTCAACTTTATTGTCATTGTGCCGAGTACAGATACAAAGCCAATGAAATGCAGTTAGCATCTGACCAGAAATGCAAAGAATAGTGTTATTTACAAAATAACTGCGAATAAAAATTAAGTGCTACAGCACACAAATATAATAGTACTGAGACAGTACAATATGGTTGCAATACTGCTTAGCGCTGTGATGTGAGGTTCAGCAAGGTCATAGCCTCAGGGAAGAAGCTCTTCCTGTGCCTGCTGATGCGGGAGCGAAGGCTCCTGCAGCACCTACCAGATGGGAGGAGAGTAACAAGTTCATGGTCAGGGTGAGATGCATCCTTGATAATGCTTATCGCCCTGCCCAGGCAGCGTTTATAGTAGATGTTCTCAATGGTGGGCAATTGGGTGCCGATAATCCGCTGGGCAGTTTTCACCACACGCCGGAGTGCTTTGTGGTCTGATACGGGACAATTGCCATACCACACTGAGATGCAGTTAGTGAGTACGCTCTCAATGGTACAGCGGTAAAAGTCCATCAGTATCCTGGGACAGTGGTGAGCTTTCTTGATGCTCCACAGGAAATGAAGGTGCTGTTGTGCCTTTTTGATCAGGATGGAGGAGTTCAGGGACCAGGTGTGATCCTCGGAAATGTGGACACCAAGGAATTTGAAGCTTGATATACGCTCCACTACAGTTCCGTTGATGTAGATGGAGACGTAAGAGTGGCTCCTCGCATGCCTGAAGTCCACAATAATCTCCTTGGTCTTCTGGGTGTTAAGGGCCAGGTTGTTGTCAGCACACCACGCGGCCAGGTGCTGGACCTCGTCCTTGTAGGCCGTCTCATCATCCCCTCTGAACAGACCAACCACCGTGGTGTCATCTGCGAACTTGATTATGGAGTTAGAACCATGTACAGGAACGCAGTCATAGGTGAAAAGGGAGTACAGAAGAGGGCTCAGCACACAGCCTTAAGGCACGCCGGTGTTCAGGGTAAGAGTGGAGGAGGAGAGGTTGTCTAACTTAACTGATTGAGGTCTGTTAGTCAGAAAGTCCAAGGTACAATTGCAGAGGGATGAGCTGATACCAAGCTGGCGAAGTTCGGCGATCGGCTTGGAAGGGATCACAGTATTGAATGCCGAACTAAAGGCAATGAACAGCCTTCTGACGTAAGAGTTGGACTGTGCAGGTGGGTCAGGGCAGAGTGAAGTGCCGTGAAGATGGCATCCTCTGGTGACCTGTTGGTGTGATAGGCAAATTGATGGGGGTCCAGGGTAGTGGGCAGACAGGATTTCAGATGTGATAGAACTAGTCTCTCAAAGCACTTTGCAATGATGGGGGTGAGTGCAACTGGACAGAAGTCATTCAGGCCCGTGGCAGTGGAATACTTCGGCACTGGCACGATGGTGGTGATCTTGAAGCTTGTGTGGAAAACTGCCTGGGCCAGGGACAGATTAAAAATGTCCGTGAAGACCCCAGCCAACTGCCCTGCACAGGCTCTGAGCACACGGCCAGCTATTCCATTCAGACCAGCTGCCTTCCGTACATTCACCCTGCTCAGGGTGGAGCAAACATCGGAGGTGGAAAGTGAGAGAGGCAGTTCACCAGGTGGGAGATCCGCTTTGAGGGTGACCTCCTTGTTCTCTCGGTCAAAGCGAGCATAGAAGTAATTGAGCTCATCCGGGAGGGAAGCAGAGCTGAAAGGGGGCACAGTACTAGGTGGTTTGAAGTCTGTAATGACCTATATGCCATGCCACATGCACCAGGGGTCCGAGGAGTTGAAATGCTCCTCAATTCTCTGTTTGTATATGTGTTTAGCCTAAGAGATTCCCATCCTCAGGTTGGCCCTGGCTGAGCTGTAAGCCTCCCTGTCTCCAGGACTGAAGGCTGAATCTCTGGCTTTGAGCAGGAGGGAGACTTCTCTGTTCATCCATGATTTCTGATTGGGGAAAACTTGTATTTATTTTTGTGATGTCACTCTATCGACACACTAGTTGATGTGCTCAAGGACAGAGTTGGTATATAAATCAATGTTAATCTGAGAGTCTGTGGTGGCATGGGCAGCAAACGTGCTCCAGTCTGTGTGCTGGAATTGGTGCTGAAGAGCAGAGTCAGCACCCGCCAGCCGGATCTTAATAGTCTTCATTGTGGGTTTCACAGTTTAATGACCGGGCAGTACTTGAGAAGCAGAGACAATGAAAGATGGTTGGACTGTCCCAGGTAGGGAGGGTAGTGGCTTTGTAAGCGTCAGCCACATTTGTGTTGACATGATCTAAGGTTTCATTACCCCTTGTGGTGCACGATACATTTAGGTAAAATCTTGGAAGCACGGTACGTAGGTTACAATGATTAAAGTCCCTAGTGACAATAAAGGCTCCGTCTGGATGCAATGTCTGCAGCTTGCTAATTGCGGCACTGAGGTCTTTCATGGTTACTTTAGCATTAGCATCCGGTGGAACATAAACTTGCGACAGCAGTGATGCATGTAAATTCTCGAGGTTGATAAAAAGGTCTGCACTTAATAATCAGGTATTCCAGATCAGCAGAGCAATAAGTGTCAGCAACGTTAGAGTTAGTACACCATGATCGATTCACGTAGATGTATAAACCACCTCCCCTACTTTTACCTATAGATGTTGCAGCTCTGTCAGCCCTGTAGACCATGCGCCCTTCCAGTTCCAGCACGTTGTTTGGGACATCACTGCTTAGCAACGTCTCCATAAAAAACATGACGTTGCAATCCATAAGCTTTCTTTGTGTGAGGGTCCAAGTCCTTAGTTCGGCCAGCTTGTTCGTCAGAGACCGAACATTGGCGAGGAAGATGCTAGGTAGTGCTGGCCGGTGTGGATTTAGCCTTAGCCTAGCACGCAGACCTCCATGCTTCCCCCGTCTTTGTTTATGGTCTCGATGCCGGCACCGGACCCTTCCAGTCGAAGCGAGTTAAATGAAGCTCCGCGGTGTCCTTACTAACTCCAGAGGTACTTGATCGAAGTTGAATGGATAGTTCTAAACTGTGTTAACTTTAACTTGTTAAATTGCAAGTGTATGATAGGTGTCAATTAAGAGGAAGTTGCCTTGCATTGGTTTAATCCAATGCTTAAGACTTTGAAGTTTAAGGACACCGACATCAAGTCACTGCATATCACTATATTCCATTTGGGGTTCATGCTGGAAGTGGGCCACGACATATTTTGAAGGAATCTGGCACATTGACTGCTAAGTACAATTCAGAGTCTAAATATATCAAGCTGAATTACTCTATGGCATAGTCTCCTGATGTCTGAAAGAAAGACTTTGCTAGGTTGATTGGGCAGGAGGTGTGACTATGTTGTATCAATTTGGGGGTTTAGATTACTGCCAGGTGATCTGATTCTGTTAATGTAACAACTTTGCCTCAACCAAACAGCTTGATTTCAGAAAGCAGATTAGCATGAAGACATTGCTGGACTTGGACTCATAAATAGACCAGAAATTTTCCCCTGAAGGATGGTTTTGAACAAAATATGTTATGGTTTCCAGCAAATTCAAGAACTTAATAAGGACTAGCTTTTAAAATTCAAATCCATGTTAAAGCTGTCCTCTTGGCCCTTTGTTCATGACAAAGCTAGCAGGAAGGTGGTAGTGAGTTTAAGAGAGTGGGTAGAGATGGAATATAATGAAGGGAAAAAGTAAAGTTGTCTATTTCACAGGAAAAATAAGAAAAAGCATATTTTAACAGTGAGAGATTCTAGAACTCTTGAGGTGCAAAGGGATCTTGGTGCTCTGGTATATGATTCACATAAGACTGACATAAAGATATAACAATTAATTAGAAAAGCTAAGAGAATGCTGTATTTTATCATTCGGGGAACTGAATATAAAAGTAGGAAGGCAATGCCTCACTTATATGGAGACCACATGTGGAGTACTGTACACAGTATTGGTCTTCAAGGAGGGATGTAATTGGAAGCAGTTCAGAGGTATTTATGAGACTGACACCTGGAACGGTCAGGTGATCCTACCTGGAAAGATCATACAGGTTTGTAACTGACAGTGTCTAGAAAAAACGAGAGGGAACTTAATTAAAAATTATCAGACTGAGGATCTCAACTGGGTCGTGAATCTTGTGAAGTCTGCCCAGAATGTTATGAATACTATCTCATTTGATGTATTTAAAATAGAGGTAAATGTGTTTTGAAAGATTAGGGGATTAAGACGATAGGAATCTGAAGCAAAGGAGGAGTTGACATCTGGCATAGATTAGCCATGAATGAAGGGGCAGGTTTGAGGGGCCAAACCTACTGCCAGGTTTCTCACTGTTCTTTGCCATTCATAATCCAAGTTTTAGGATATTATATTTACCATTCCCCAAGTGATCCCCTTATAGATCATCAATTTGACTCACACCAGAACCAGATACGGCAATTATTCCATCTTCACTGATCAAGGAGATATTGAACTAGAAAGTTCTTTGAATCTGCCAATCAACTTCCCAGTTCTTGGCTTCAGTCCTCCCCCCTCCTGTCTTCTCCTATCATTTCGGGTCTCCCCCTCCCCCTCACAAATCCCTTACTATCTCTTTTTTCCGTTAGTCCTGACGAAGGGTCTCAACCCAAAACGTCGACTGTACTTCTTCCTATAGATGCTGCCTAGCCTGCTGCGTTCCACCAGCATTTTGTGTGTGTTGTTTGAATTTCCAGCATCTGCAGATTTTCTCATGTTTGAGTTATTTCAAATATGCCTCAGAAAAAAATCTCCCATTGCTTGCCCTTTCCTCTAGTACTA
Organism: Mobula hypostoma; assembly: GCF_963921235.1. NCBI lineage: Eukaryota > Metazoa > Chordata > Chondrichthyes > Myliobatiformes > Myliobatidae > Mobula > Mobula hypostoma. The sequence continues at coordinate 118,791,687 of NC_086099.1, read as the reverse complement.
TCCAAAACATTCAGTTCTAATTCCACATTACAATCAAAATTCAAAGTTCAAATTACAAAGTAAGTTTACTATCTTAGTATGTATATGTACTTTTCTTGCAGGTAGTCACAGTAAACCAAAGAAATACATTGGAATCAATAGGCTAGCAAGAGTCTGACCAAATTATTACCTTTAAATAGTTATCCTGCTCCCCATCCTTTACACCTTCCTGAACATGTTGTAATTAGGAATATTTAGTGTCCACTCCTAACTTTTTTAAACCACATCTCCAGTAGAGCTACTGCATTATTTCCCACACGGCAGCACCACCACCTGACAATCATATTTGCTAGAACTTTACTTTTGCCAGGAATATATTTGTTAGTAGCATGGTGCCTGGAAAGACCTGAAATTTCAAATTTCTATTCCCATGTCTCTTCGTCCATTATCAATTGGAAGCATGACTTTGGTATTTCATGACAATATTCTTGATTTCTCCCTACTGTACATGCACTTAGAACGGAAACTGCTTAGACCATCCATTCATTGTACTAAGCAATTATATGCCAAACATTTGACAGACTATAGAAATGCAAGTTAAATGCAATACAATTGGCTAATTTGAGATAAAAACATTATCAATAATTAAATGACTAAACAGTTTAGTTAACCTGAAGAATTTCATGCCTACTTGTGTCAGCACAGAAAGAACCAACGTGCAAATAGGATGAGGTGTATTCACTTATTTTCACTCACCTCAGGTAGTACTGCTTCAAAGCAAAAGCTGCATTGGCGCAACCTTTTGGAAAGTTGAATTCCTCCAAAAGATCTGCCCAGAGACCTTTATCTGTTACCTAAAAAAGTAAATGTAGGTATAGTAAAATTGTGCACACCAAACTGATGCCAATTCTCATATTCTTACTACTATGTTTATTAAATCATAAAATTACATAGCAAAATCTGTTACGGTAACTAGAGTGGATGCTCAGTCAATTCATTCAAACATGTGCTGACAATTTTTCCTTCTTCGCATTATTAGTCATAAGCCATGTGTACTGTTAACATTGACAAGAGAACAAATCAAAATTATGATCTTGGTGAATTTGTTTTCTTTCTAAAAATCCTCTAAAATGCAATTTTCTTGCTAATTTTGGTGAATCCAAAGCAATTGACAATAAAAAAAAACAAAAACAAAATTCTGCAGGACCTGGAAATATAACAAATATTGCTCATTTTCAGTCATAAGCTTTCATTGCAATGACAAACAGTGATGAAACCAAAGTACAGCCATCTCTACACATGCTATCTGACCTACTGAGTGTTTCCAGTAACAGTGGACTCCAATTCTTGGGGCCATCAGTTTATTGGGACAGCTGGTTATTTGGGACAACTCTTAAAGAATGAAAACAGTTTCTAACTAGCATCAGGTCGCGTGATCTTGAGTAGCCAACAGACACCACACCATGCATAGAGTGAACAGTTTTTAAATAGAGTCAATTGCATGTGTTGATGTTCAAAAAAGCAGTGGTTTTTGTCACTGATAGTTGGTGAGAAATAAGTAGAAAGACAAGTCAGAACTTTTTTCCTCACTGCAGTTTCAAGCATTCAGGCTTAGAGATGCCAGAAATGGACAGGATAGAAAATGAAACAATTTCACCACTTGTTAGGGACTACAAAGAATTTGAAGATATCAATAATCATCTTGAATGTTACAATAAAAATGAAGATTTGGAGGATGCAGTTGTTGAAAGCATTGCCTGAAAAGGCAGTGCAAATCCTTACTAAGTGTCTGCACTGATTTTCTTCATTTACAGTCACCAACTATAATTGAAATACATCAGGATGAGCAGTTCACTGGATGAATTCCTCCATCAACACCTATTAGGGCCCAATGCACAGTTTTGCAGTACTATAATAGTATTAGTTGTGTTCTAATTTAAAAGAGATGGCAGTGCATGCTTTTTGGTCAATTCTTGTTGGTGCAGGTATGTTGGGGTTATGTCAACTACTTGTTCCCCTGACTTAGAACAACTAACGACTAAACATTCTATTTGCCTTTAGAGTTCTCACCCGTGATCCTGACCACAGTTTACAAACCACTGGCGGCCATTTATAAGCAAGCACTCACAAAAATGCACAATGCTGTCTGTAAACAAGGAACTGGCCTTCTTGATGCATTTCAAATTATAGTTGGTGACTTTAACCAGGTCTTTTTGAGGAAAACCCTACCCAATTAAAACTAGCACGTAACCTGTTGCACCAGAAGTCCCAACATACTAGACCACTGCTACACTACAATAAGGAATGCCTATCGTTCCTTTCTGAGACCGCATTTTGGCAAGATGGATCATTTGGCTGCACTCCTGCTACCTGCATATAGACAGAGCCTAAAGAGCCAGGCTCCAGAGATAAAGACAACCAAGAGACTGAGGAACGGTTACATGATTGTCTTCAGTCATTGGAATGGGCAGTGTTCAAGAACTCATCTGAGGACCTGAATGACGACACCAGGGTTGTTACAGACTTTATTAAAACAGCTGTGGATGAATGTGTTCCCATGAAATCACTCAGGGTATTCCCTAATCAGAAGCCTTGGATGAACAATAAAATCTGGAACCAGCTGAGAGCCAGTTCAGAGGCATTCAAGTCTGGAGATCAAGAATGCTACAAGAGGTTCAGGTATGATCTTCAGAAAGCCAAATCTCGGGCAAAGTGAAAATTCTGGACTGGACTGGAATCAACAGGGCATGCTCAATGGCTGTGACATGGTTTGAATGTTATAACCTCCTACAAAGCTAAATCTTGCAATGTAGTGAATAGCAAAGCTTGTCATGTGGTCTGCTTTCAAGAGAGTGAATTCAAGGAAAGCATCCTATCCGAAAGGAGTACCTAGCTGAGTACTCAAGATCTGTGCCAACCACCTAGCTGGTGTATTCACAGGTATCTTCAACCTCTCGCTCCCTCAGAGAGTCCTTCAAGGAGGCTTCAATCGCACCAGAGCCCAAGAAGAGCATGATAATCTGTCTAAATGACTATTGGCATTTACATCCACAGTGATGAAGTGTTTTGAGAGGCTGGTGAATAGCACACCAGCTCCTGCCTGAATGGTGATATGGATCTGCTCCAATTCACCTACTGAATTGGCAACAGGTCGACAGCAGATGCTACCTCATTGGCTCCTGAACTACTTGCTTTACACCTATGACTATGTGGCTAAGTAAAGCTCCAACACCATATACAAGTTTGCTGACAAGAGCACTGCTGTGGGCTGTCTCAAAGGTGGTGATGAATCAGCATACAGGAGGGAGACTGAAAACTTGTCTAAGTGGTGTAATAACAGCAGCTCTCATTCAATGTCAGTACGACCAAGGAACTGATTGTAGACTTCAGGAGAGGGAAACCAGAGGTCCATGAGCCAGTAATCATCAGAGGATCAGAGGTGGAGGAAGTTAATAACTTTAAATTCCTGGGTGTCACTATCTCAGAGGACATATCCTGGACCTGGATCCATCATATAAATATTATTGAGAAGAAAGCACCTCTACTTCCTTATGAACAGTTCACACTTACTACTCTATAGATTTGCTAAGTATGCCCACAGAAAAAAAATCTCAGGGTTGTATGTGGTGACATGTACATACTCGAATAATAAATTTTATTTTGAACATTGAAATTTTCTGTATTTCATTTAAATCCATAATTTATTACTTAGTTAAACAGTAATTTGTCTTTTTTTATACCTTTTTAAACTAGCTCCATGAAACTTTTGGTTATTTGGGTAGCCACTTAATTGAGCCAAAATATTATTTGCATCCCAAATAAGCAGATTTTACTGTTATTTTGTCCTTTTGTATCATTTTATGTAATCGAACATTACAATAATCATGGAGGCACAAGAGAATACAAATGCTAGAATCTAAAGCAAAACACAAACAGATAGAGGAAAGCAACAGTCAACATTTCAGATCTAGAACATGCATCAGGATTATAATAACCATATTGTCAACTTTCGACTCTGACATTTCAGATTCACTTCAGATATCGGGGCACCTGAAGAGTCAATGCACTTCATTCTGAATTTCCACCTACTTAGTGATACCACTGTATTGGTTATTTGTTCACTCATTCTCTGTTAAGTCACTTAGAAGCCAAACAAAAAACACAAAATATGGTAATAATATCAAGAAAAGAAACAGTGAAAAAATTTATGTACCATCAGTAAATACTGGAGAAAACTTAGTATACTGCTGCTACTTAAATGTAGATCAGATGTGACAAATAACTGTGGCTTGTGTAATATTCATCATTCATTTAATTCTACAAGGCACTGTTTCACTTCTCACTACTGAATAATTCAAAGAAGAAAAACGATAACAACTTATATCATTTAATTGCCTTAGTTCATGAATCACGTCTCTATCAAAGAAGGTATAAGATGCCCCTTCCCTCCGTTAGCCTGTATGTCACCCTTGAGCAAGGTGTAGTACCTATTTAGATACCCCACCCCCCGAAACAGGATCACGAGAAGTCAAGGGATCAGCTGGTAGATGGTCATATGAGCAGCTGGTGCAGATCACAAATTAGATTATGAGGACACGCAGTCCTCTTTTATTGTCATTTAGTAATGTATGCATTAAGAAATGATACAATTTTCCTCCGGTGTGATATCACAGAAACACAGGACAGACCAAGATTGAAAAACTAACAAAAACCACATAATTATAACACAAACAACAGGAATTCTGCAGATGCTGGAAATTCAAGCAACACACATCAAAGTTGCTTGTGAACGCAGCAGGCCAGGCAGCATCTCTAGGAAGAGGTACAGTCGACGTTTCAGGCCGAGGGTCTTGGAATGTCGACTGTACCTCTTCCTAGAGATGCTGCCTGGCCTGCTGCGTTCACCAGCAACTTTGATGTGTGTTGCCATAATTATAACATATAGTTACAACAGTGCAACAATACCATAACTTGATGAAGAACAGGCCATTAGCACAGTAAAAAAGTTCAAAGTCTCTCGAAAGTCCCACATCCCGAATGTTGAAAGGCATGGACAGAGTGGATGTGGCAAAGTTGTTTCCCATGATGGGGGAGTCTAGTACGAGAGGGCATGACTTAAGGATTGAAGGCGCCCATTCAGAACAGAAATGCGAAGAAATTTTTTTAGTCAGAGGGTGGTGAATCTATGGAATTTGTTGCCGCGGGCAGCAGTGGAGGCCAAGTCATTGGGTGTACTTAAGGCAGAGATTGATAGGTATCTGAGTAGCCAGGGCATCAAAGGTTATGGTGAGAAGGCAGGGGAGTGGGACTAAATGGGAGAATGGATCAGCTCATGATAAAATGGCAGAGCAGACTCGATGGGCCAAATGGCCGACTTCTGCTCCTTTGTCTTATGGTCTGATCTCACGCAGACGGGAGAAGGAAGAAAACTCTCCCTGCCATGCCCGACCACAGTCCGACTCTGAGTCGTCCGAAAACTTCGAGCTCTGATCAGCCCTCTGACACCGAGTACCAAGCACCATCTCTATCCGAACGCTTCGACCTCAGCCTCGGTCGCCAGCAGCAGGCAAAGCCGGGGATTTTAGGGCCTTCCCTCTGGAGATTCTCGATCGCACAGTAGCAGCGGCAGCGAACCGGGCATTTCAGAAATTTCTCCAGATGTTCCTCTGTGTTTCTCACGTCTGTCTCCATCAAATCAGAATTTGATCAAAACCAGAATCAAATCCTGGTTATGTGACCACTGACGCCAGGCAGATAATCTCTGAAGAGTATTGATAATGGCTGGGGTCAACCATTTTGTAAAGACACTGCCCAGAAGGCGGCAATGGCAATCCACTTTCGTAGAAAAATTTGCCAAGAGCAGTCATGGTCATGGATAGGATCACCCACATCATACGACACAGCACATAATGATGATGAGTTCATGAAGTTAAATTAAATAATACAGCACATGTGTGGGTATCAAGTGTTGACAGACTCTAGCAATCAATAAGAACACAAATAGCAGCAGAAGTATCCCCACATGCCTTGCTCCACCTTAAATAGGATTAAGGTTCATCTTTATCTCAGCTCTATTTTTCTACACTAACCACATAAGCCTCAATTCCCTTAAAACCCAAGCATCAATTAATTCTCAGCAATTAAGCCTTTTCAACCTTTGTAGGCAGAATATTCTTAAGATTCGCTATCTTCCAAAGAAACCTCCTACTTGTGCTCTGAATGGCAGGCCCCTTATTTTGAGACAGCAGCCTTCAGTTTTAGATATCTCAGCCAAGAGTAATATCAATGCCACCTACATATCAAAGCCATTACCTCCCTTTCCTCTAAAGCTGACAGCTTTCATTCCATATACTTAAATTACCTTTGTACTATCAAACTGCCATCCAAGGAATCCATCTAGTGAATAAACCTTTACCATGGTCCCACAAGACATTTCCTTACAAAAGGAAGTCAGACTTGCACACTATAATTTAGACGTGGACTCATCAAGTCCTGATGCAATTGCAGCAAGATGGCTCTACTCAAATCATTTGTAGTAAAGACCAATAAATTATTCCTGGTTGCTTGCTGGATCATCCAGCCACGTAACACCATTAAATTTTTTACCATTTAAAAACTCTACCTTTCTATTGAATGGTTTGTGACATTGTTGCTTTCGAATTGATATCAAACTAATCCATAGTAGAGTGTAGATCACTGCCAAAAAGCAGAAAGTGAGGTGCAGAAATATAGTTGCAATAATAAATGATAGTTCAGGGAATGGACAATTTGTGAGCTGAAATTCAATCCCAAGTGTCAAGGCGAGGAGCACCGAGCAGCAGATGTACAATTTAGGTGTGGAAGGGAACAACTAGGAGTCATGTTGTAATCGACTTCCAGGGAAAAACACACTTTGGGCCTATTCAATGAACAAGAAGAATTCCTAAACCAAAAAAACTAGATTTTGTGTTCATACTAGAGATTTCCAGCATCTGTTACACCATAATGTAAGGTTCACGGTTAGTAACACAATCACCAAAACCCCAAGTCATCACCACACGAAAGCCTCAGAAGAGTAACTCAGTTCAATAGAGCTACTTCATTTTATCCACAAGAATTGGAGTAATTTACTAATTGTATAACAATCTGCTATAAGAACTCAGTAAGTCAAGTAGCATCCATGAAAGGAAAGGATTGTCAACATTTCAGGTTGACTGAACTTTTGCTGTTCACCTCTGGCAGAGTTTTTTAAACGGTGAAGTATAGACCATTCTATTTACCGAAGAAGTTCACTGCCATTGTGATTGTGGCTGTTTACATCCGCGCCTGTAAGCACCTATGGTTTTAGATATCTCAGCCAAGAGTAATATCAATTCCACATGCATATCAATGCCATTACCTCCCTCTCTTCTAAAGCTGAGAGCTTTGGCATCATCAGTGACCTGCAAACCACACAATCCTACAATTTCTTTTTTGTTGCTGGCTACTTCAGGTATGCTAACTTAAGAACAGTCCTGCCTAAATTGTCTCGACCCAAAACGTCGACTGTACTCTTTTCCATAGATGCTGCCTGGCCTGCTGAGTTCCTCCTGCATTTGTGTGTGTTGCTTAGATTTCCAGCATCTGCAGATTTTTCTCTTGTTTCTATTAGCATGTTGACTTTGTGACCAGAGGTGAGAGCATATTAGACCTGGTTTGTACCAACATCCATGGTGACCTTCACCCCCACCTTGGATACTCTGACCAGTTTTCTAATTCCTGCACTTAGACTGCATATATATCAAGCAAGTCAAACCAGTTCAAAGGGAGGTAAGGACCTGGCCAGAAGGAGCAACCTCAGGTAGCTCCTCAGTGACTAAGTTCCTGTCCATCTTTTCAAAACAGTCCTGCAATACTATGACTATCACATTAACAATGAATATGCAGGATCTGTGACTGGCTATATTGAGAAGTGAACTGAGGACGTCACCAACATTAAACACATCTCTGTGAGGGCAAATCAAAAGTTCACGGTTGACAACAGAGGTCTGGCACTGCTGACACATCAGGATACTACCTTCAGATCGGGAGTAAAACGGCTCTCAGTTCAGCAAGAGCTGTGCTTTCCCACACCAGGAAGGCAAAATGGGATTATTCACAGAGAATATACAGCCATTTCTGTGACACCAGAGATACAAGGCACATGTGGCAGGGCATTCAGACCATAACAGACTACAAAACTATCCTGCGTATCAAAGATGGTGACACCTCTTTTCCTGATAGTCTGAATATCTTTTACACATAGTTTGATAAATGAAACAATGTGCCAGCAAGGAAGGCACCCTCTTCAGTGGAGCAGGCACTCAGTCTGGCCATAACTGATATGAGGAAGACCCTAGCCAGGGTCAACCCACAAAAAGCTGCAGCGCTTCATAACATACCTGGTCAGGTGCTGAGGGACTATTTAGCCCAGTTAACAGAGATTATAACAGACATCTTCAACACCTTTCTGGAATAGTCCAATGTCCCTGCAGGCTTCAAGGCAGCTACCATCATCCCAGTGCCCAAGAGGGTGACAGTAACCTGCCTTATTGACTACTGTCTAGTGCACTGACCTCAACAATAACAAAACGCTTTGCGTGGCTGGTTATGAATCACATTAAATCTCATTCTCCTGCTGCATTGGACCTTTCCAGTTTACTTACTGTTCAACACAAAATACTCTGCAGATGCTGGGGTCAAAGCAACACTCACAACACGCTGGAGGAACTCGGCAGGTCGGGCAGCATCCGTGGAAACGATCAGTCAACGTTTCGGGCCGGAACCTGACGACAAAGGGTTCCGGCCCGAAACGCTGACTGATCGTTTCCACTGATGCTGCCCAACCTGCTGAGTTCCTCCAGTGTGTTGTGAGTGTTACTTATCGTTCAAATTGGTCCACTGATGATGTCATAACTCTTGCCCTTTACTCAGTCCTGTCCCCCAAGCCATCAGACTCCTCAATACTCAGAGTCTAGACTGACATCTACATCATTTATTATTATATTGTAATTTGTCCTCTACTGTGCCTATTGTCTTCTTGATTAATTATTGTACTGCCTTGCACTGTTTTGTGCACTTTATGTAGCCCTGTGCAGGTCTGTAGTCTAGTGCAGTTTTTAGTTGTTTTACATAGTCTAGTGTAGCCTTGTGCTGTCTCACATAGTCTAGTGTAGTTTTGTGTCGTTTCATGTAGCACCATGGTCCTGGAGGAACGTTGTTTCATTTTTACTGTGTACTGTACCAGCAGCTTATGGTCAAAATGACAAACAAACTTAACTTGACTTGACTTGACCTGACCTGGAAAACTGTGCCTCATATGCCAGGATGCTGATTATCAACCAGCTCGGCATTTAATACAATCATCCTTCAGAAGACGGTGGGTAAACTCTCCTCATTCAGTCCCAAAACCTCTCTCTGTAATTGGACCTTCGACTTCTTCACAGAAAGACCACAGTGAGTCTAATTGGCCGCAACACCTCTAGCTCCATCATGCTGAGCACCCACACCCTCCAAGGCTGCGTGCTCAGCCTGCTGTTGGTACATGACTGAATCATCATGTTTGTGGATGACACAACAGAGGTTGGACTCATCAACAATGATAGTGAGACAGCGTACAGAGAGGAGGCAGAATGACTGGTAGAATGGTGCAAGCACAACAACTTGAATCTCAATGTGGACAAGACAAATCTGACAAGAGAATTTAAAGGTATTGACAATAATCTTACATGTTACAATGAAAATGAAGATTTGAAAGATGGTAATCATCAATAGTATCGTATAAGGATAGGCCACCTGCACCAGGAGTATCTGCTGATTTTGTTCATTTAGTCAACCAAAGGAACATGGCAGCATACACTGGATAACTTTCTCCATCAATAAGTATTAGGAATTAAAACACAGTTTTACAGTACTGTAGTATTATTGGCAGTGTTCTAATTCGTTCTGTATTTCATTTAAATACATAATTAGATTAGATTAGATTATGAGGACACGCAGTCCTCTTTTATTGTCATTTAGTAATGCATGTATTAAGAAATGATACAATATTCCTCCGGTGTGATATCACAGAAACACAGGACAGACCAAGACTGAAAGACTGACTAAAACCACATAATTATAACATATAGTTACAACAGTGCAAGCAATACCATAACTTGATGAAGAACAGACCATGAGCACAGTAAAAAAGTTCAAAGTCTCTCGAAAGTCCCACATCTCACGCAGACGGGAGAAGGAAGAAAACTCTCCCTGCCATACCCGACCACAGTCCGACTCTGAGTCGTCCGAAAACTTCGAGCTCCAACCAGCCCTCCGACACCGAGTACCGAGCACCATCTCTGCCGAGCGCTTCGACCCCATCCCCGGCCGCCAGCAGCAGGCAAAGCTGAGGATTTTGGGGCCTCCCCTCCGGAGATTCTCGATTGCACAGTAGCAGCGGCAGCGAACCGGGCAGTTCAGAAGTTACTCCAGATGTTCCTCCGTGCTCTCATGGCTGTCTCCATCAAATCAGAATTGTGCATGGTACCCTATTTAACAAATACGATATCATTTCACCGGAGAGGCTACGTGCGCTGCGTCACGCCACCATCTTCTCCTCCAGCCAGTTAAATGGTAATGTCAATTTTTTATCTACCTTTTTAACTATTTCCATGAAACTTTGGCTAATTGGAGCAGCTGCTTAATTGGGCCAATATGTACTGGTCCCGTTATGTTCCAATTAACCAGAATCCAATGTAGTTATCGACAGAGGACTTCATCCAGGATACAATGCCATGTTCTTTTGATTGACAAAATTGGGACAGACACCCAGTACAGGTAATGGACTGCTTTCATGCAATACTTTCAATCATTGCATCCTTCAAATCTTCATTTTCATTGTAACATAGAAACATAGAAACATAGAAAATAGGTGCAGGAGTAGGCCATTCGGCCCTTCGAGCCTGCACCGCCATTTATTATGATCATGGCTGATCATCCAACTCAGAACCCAGCCTTCCCTCCATACCCCCTGACCCCTGTAGCCACAAGAGCCATATCTAACTTCCTTTTAAACATAGCTAATGAACTGGCCTCAACAGTTTGCTGTGGCAGAGAATTCCACAGATTCACCACTCTCAAATTCAAGATGATTGTTGACATCTTCAAATTCTTTGTAGTTCCTAACTTCCTGAAGTAGTGAAATCGTTTCATTTACACATCTAGCTGTTTCTACCATCCACAAGCCTGAATGCTTGAAGCTGCAGTGAGCAAAACAGTTCTAACTTGTCTGAATGTTTATTCTTGCCAACTACCAGTAACAAAATTCACTGATTTTTAAAAAACTAACATGCAACTGCTGCTATTGAAAAGCTGTTTGCTCTAAGCACGATGCCATGCATAATGGTCATATGAGTGCATGTGACTAACATTGGTTAGAAACTATTCAGCAACAGTGTCCTGTCCCAAATAAGTGGCATAGTGTCTCAAGTAAATGGAATTTCTCAATTAGTTCTTGTTGTTTAGTTGTCCCAAATAAGCAACTGCCCCAAATAACCAATGGCCCAATTTACCAGAATCCACTGTATTTCAGGGTGTATATTTTCTTCTACTGACAACCCTCATTTATTTTCCCTTATTTATATTGCTCCAGACAGATTAGCTTTGATTAACTAACATTCATTTTCGTCTTAGACATTATTTGCACCTTGGTCTCCATCCTTTCAAATTCATCTGATTTATTCTTTATACCTCTGCGCAACTTGCATACTGTTTATATGCAAGACAAATTATTACTCAGTACATTGAGATAAAACAATATCAATACAGAATAAAGTGTAAAAACTACTGAAAATGTGCAATACAGGTAAGTGATAAAGTGCAAGATCATAATGAGGTAGATTGTGAGGCCAAGAGTCCATCTTATAATACAAGAGGTTGATTCAAGAATGATGTAACTGGGAAGGAAACTGTCCTATAGCCTAGTGGTACAGGCTTTTCTATCTTCCGGCCAATGGGAGAGGGGAGTAGAGAGAATGACTGAGGTGAGTGAGATCTTTGATTATCTTGGCTGCTTTACTGAGGCAGCGGAAAAGTAGAGTCCACAGAAGTGAGGCCATTTCTCATGATGTGCTAACCTGTGTTCACAAATCTCTACAGTTTTTTTATATAGTCATATGCAGAGCAGTTGCCACACCAAGCCATTATGCATCCAGACATAATGCTTTCTATGCTGCATCGACAAAAAAATGGTAAAGAGATGATGGGAACATGCCAAATTTCCTCCGCCTCCTGAGGAAATAAGTGAGCTTTCTTAGCTATGACATCAACATGGTTGGACAGGACAGGCTATCCATGATATTCACACCTAGGAACTTGAAGTGTTTAACCTGCTCAACCTCAACAAAGTTGCTGGAGACAGGAGCATGTGCACTGCTCCCCTTCCTGAAGTTAATGACCAGTTCTTTTGTTTGGTTGATGTTGAGGGAAAGATAGCCGTCATGACACTATGTCACTAAGCTCTCTATCTCCTTCCTGTACTCTGACTCGTCATTATTTGAGACGCATCCCACTATAGTAGTATAATCTGCAAATTTGTTGATGGCATTAGAACAGAATCTGGCCACTCAATCACAAGTGTACAGGGAGTAGACTAGGGGGCTAAGGGTCCAACTTTGTAGAGCTCCAGAGTTTAGAATAATGGTAGTGGAGGTGTTGCTGCCTATCCTTACTGATTGTGGTCTGCAGGTCAGGAAGTCAAAGGTGCAGTTGCAGAAGAAAGAGTGAACTTCTAGGGTCCACATTTGACAGGCAAGAGAGAGTGCACGGGTGACTTAAATCATTAGGGAGGGTGCAGGCAAGGGCAAAGGCGAGAATGAGAATTAAGGCAGATAGACAGAGTAGATGATCAAAATCATTTGTCTTTGTGGTATGAGTGAAAAAAAGAAGAGGGCATAAGTTGAAGGTATGAGAGAAATTTTAAGGAGGAACTGTTTTTCCCAAATAGAGAGGAGTTGAGATCTGCAGTGCACTACCAGAAGTTGTAGTGGAGGTAGATAAAACATCACCTTTGACAAGATTTCCAGAGTCATTTAAGTCAACAGACTGTAGATGAATATGGACCTAATGCAGGCAAATGGGATTAGTGTAAATAGACAAGATGGTCAGCATTGAGATGGTGGGTGAAAATCATTGGGAGTTGTAAAGGATTTACAACTATTGAAAATGGGAATTTTGTTACAGCTACTGCTCAAATTAATTGTTAATTGTCCAGTACTACTGAGTACGGAATGTGACAGCAATGCACTAACTTAACTCCCTCCCTAGTTATCAGCTACAATGTGCTCAACATTTATCATCAAGGGCCCCCATCAACCAGGATATGCTCTCTTCTCATTACTATCATCGGGCAAGAGGTAGGTCACCAGGTTCAGAACAGTCATTAACCTACAACCATCAGGTTCCTGAACCAGCATGGATACCTTCACTCACCTTAACACGGAACTGACTCCACAATCTATAGACTCACTTTCAAGGATTATAGGACCTATAGACTACAACTCATGCATTCAGTATTATTTATTTACTTTTTTTATTATTTACACAATTTGTTTACTTTTACACATTGGTTGTTTCCGTCTTTATAGTTTTTCATAAATTCTATTATATTTATTTTCCTGTAAATGTCTGCAGGAAAATGAACATATACATACTTTGATAATAAATTTACTTTGAATTTTGAACCACTGAAAAGAATTGTTCATTTTAAGATCAGAAAATGTTTATAGTATGCACTGTAAATAAATCAATTTCAACTGCATTGTAAACCCAATTAAGCTTATCAGCAGAAATGTTTCTTTTCTATAATTCTACAGTCAAATGCCATTTCATTAACATGATTTTAAAATGGGGCAAACTTGCAAAATATTTAAAGCCTTAGACACAGCCAAACAAAAAACTCAAAAACTTCAGCTCATTAATCAATCTCCAAACATGATGAATGCTGACCATGTTTTGTAACAGTTCTTAGTCACAAAAGATAATTAAAAAGTTTATATTAATGCCTTGCCATCCTGGATGCATATCATCCAGTCATTTTTACAGCTTCCCACCCATCTCTCTCTATTAGTTTTCAGCCTCCAGGTGAGAGTCTGGATGAAACTAGTGAACAGGATCCACCAAGAGTTCAGCATTTGGTTGAGTCACACAGAAAGAAGAATAGAAAGATGAAAGACAGCAAATGGTGACAGTCTCAGTCAATGTTGAAACATGTATCATCCTTAATTTTCATAAAATCCCCCACACACTCCCCCCAATTCCTTTCTCATCAAAATTGACAAACTAACTGTCACTAAGTTCTATATTGCACCAAATTATCTGTGGTCTAAAAACTCATAGTTTTTCAGTACAACCAATGACCTGTATTTACAACTTCTAACAGAATAGAACATTAAAACAGTACTTAACAGAAACAGGTGCTTCAGCCCACGAAGTCTATACTGACAACATTGCTATTGTGTCTATTTCCGGCACTTCCCCTGGCAGCAACTTCCAGGCACCTACCACTCTGAAAAGTGTACATCACAAATCTCCTTTAAATTTGCCCTCTCAGCTTCATCTATTACTTACTTACCCATTACGGTGCTAGCATTTAGGGCAGCAATGAAGGTCCTCCATCTCTGTCTTTATAGAAGGATTCTTCATTGCTGTTTCCATAACAATTGTTTTTTGACCAGTCATGGTAGTTAACCCTGAGCTGAATCCACACACCTGGAGGACAGGTGAGCCACTCTTACTCTAGCCTACCATTTGACCTTTTTGGCATGGGTGGCCTTACCAAGAGTCAAAACACAAGGCCCTGACTCCAGCCAACATAGTTCTCCAGGTAACTGAATTATGCAAGCCTCCAAACCCTACAACAAGGCTGTGGTCCTCTTGAGAAGACTGTGTTCTAAAAATCAACTTTATCTGTCCTTCTCATAATTTGGTACATTCCCTCAGTCTCCAAGGCTCTGAAGAAAACAATAAATGTTTGTCTAGACTCTCCTTATAAATAACACTCTTATCCCAGCAATATCCTGGTGAACCTCTTCTCAGCCTCACCAAAACCTATACATGCTTCCTGCAATGAGGCAAACAGAAACATGAAAAAGAACAACAAATGCAATCTAACCAGCTCTATACAGCTGCAATATGACTTCCTGATTTTGATAAGACCATGAGGCATAGCTGCAGAATTAGGCCCTTTGGCCATTGAATCTGTACCACCATTCAATCATGGCGATTTGTTACCTCTCTCAATCCCATTTGCCTGTCTTCTCCCCATAACCTTTGATGCTCTTACTAATCAAGAACCTATCAACCTTTGCTTTAATATATCAATGACTTGGCTTCCATAGACATCTGTGGCAATGAATTTCACAGATTCACTACCCTCTAGCTAAAGAAATTCCTCCTCATCTGTGTTCCAAAGGGATATCCTTCTGAGGTTGTGCCCTCTGGTCCTAGACTCCTTCACATAGGAAACATCCTCTCCACGTCCACTCTATCAGGTCTCTAAGTACCAACCAATGAAGGCAAGTATGTCGTATACTACCCAACCTACTGGTGTTGCCACTTTCAGGGTGCTCTGGACTTGTACCCCAAGATATCCTTGTACAACAATTCAGCAACTTAATGTGTATTTTCTTATTCCATTTGACCTCACACTTGTCTGGATTAAAAAAGGCATCTGCCATTTCTCTGCCCACATTTCAAACTAGATGAATTTCTGCTAATTCCTTTGATTACTTACTTTGCCATCCACAGCACCACCAATTTCTGTGCTGTCTGCAATTTATTTCACAAAGCACTGATCCCTGGAACACCACTGGTCACAGAAATTCAGTCAGAAGATCTCTGATGCCAAGTACTCTTTTCTTTTAGTACCTTGTCCACTTTCTCTGCCTCCTTGCATTAGTTTCCTCCTTTGTCCTTAAATGGTCGTACCCTCTTTCTTAATTATACAGTCATAGAGAAGTACAACATAAAAAGGCCCTTCAGCCCATCTAGTCCAAGCCAAAACCATTTAAATGCCTACTCCATTCACCTGCATTGAGACCATAGCCCTCCATATCCCTACCATCCACGTGCTTATACAAACTTCTCAAACATTGAAATTATTCTCTTATTTTTAATGTATGTATAAAATGTCTTGGGATTCTGTTTAATTCTCCTCAAGAAAATTTCATTTCCTTTTGTGCTCATAACTTACTGTTTTTTTTTCTTCTTCCTTTATATTCCTCAAAGGCCCTGTCCAATTTCACAGCTTCCTAAATCATAAGCTTGCTTTTCTTTTTGACTTAGTTAGCAACATCTCTTGTCTTCCAAGGTTTCCAAACTTTGTCATCCATATCTTACTTCCCACAAACATGTTGGGACCAGCTGGCCTTTAATTGATTCCCATAGGATTAGTATCTTTCTCTGCACACCCACTTTTACAGATTTTTAAAGATTAGCTTTATTGTCACGTGTACAATGAAATGTGTTGTTTGAGTCAATAACCACCATAGGCTGAGGATGTGCTGGGGGCAGCCCATAAGTTTCACCATGTTGTTGCACCAATATTGCATGCGCACAACTTACCAACCCTAACTTGTATGTCTTTAGAACATGGCATGAAACCGGAGCACCTGAGGAAACCTAAACATTATACAGTAGTAAGAAAGTACAAAGTCCAGCGGCAGGAATTGAACCTCAATCTTCCAATCATTGGCACTGTAAAGCATTACGTTAACCACCACACTACCATGCTCTCTTATACCGCCTACACATCCTATATGTTTACATTACACAGAGACAAAGGTCTTCATTCTGTTTATTCTATGTTATGTACCTTTCAGATTTCAAGCACCCCACATTTCCAACTTCTTTTTATCTCTACCTATTTTAATTCATCACCTCCTGATCAATTATTTAAAATAAATTTTTGCTTAAGGAAACTAATCATCTTTCTCTGAGGCATTTTAATAGCAGCTGTACATGGCAGGACTCCTACAATGCTGCCATCTTACCTCAACTCCCAACACTGCTCAAGTCTCATTCACATTGGCCTGGAATTACCAATCATGATCTCAAAGCAAAATCAAGCTGTAATTAACAGAAGGATACTCATGACTACAGTAGATACATAAAAACTAGATTTCTGCTCCAAACTCTGAAACATCAGCTTTATTTCAATTCTCAAAATGGTAGTCAACAAATGTGTTACCGAGGGCACTGTAATAAATGATTAACTCCTGGAAGAATAATGAGAAAATGATTATCCAGAAGTGGCTAAAGTGATCTACATTTCCCTCAATGAAGGTCACCTCATTAGATAGAATGAAATCAGGGTACATGGGCATCACAGACTCAATCCATAAAAATATGGGAACTCCTGCACTGCCTAGGAGCAGCCAATTACCCAGAGACGCACTGAATGCCATTCTTTCGCAGATTTACTGAACTTAGACATTGCCAACAGAAGAGATGAACAAATAATAAAACTGTCAAAATGTAGTTTTTCTAATGTCACTATTCCAGTACACACATGCTCTGAAATTCCTCTCACAAGAAAGCAAATAGGCAGCTTTCACAACAAGTTAGTGAAAGCAGAATGGACTGATGGAATCTACCCAGAATTCCTAAAGAGAACACAGGGAAGTAAGTGACAAAGGCACCAATCCAAATATCTGTCACCAACCCCAGCAATCCAGTAAAGTGGCCATTGTCAAGTAAGGGAAAACATGATGAGCCCTATCCTAGAAGCATCAATTTCCCTTCAGAAGAAAGATTTCTCTAGCTGCTGTTCTGAGTAGGTCCTGTCACTGACCTTGCACATCAAGGCTGGATTCCAGAGATATATCTGTTGGTATCCCTGCATTTTTGACAGAGTGTAATATATAGCATATTGTTGGAGCTCTCCAAGATCTAAAAATCATACGTAATTCCATGATCAAAAAGTGTGGACATGGTGGAGGATTACAAATACCTGGGGATACGAATTGACAATAAACTGGACTGGTCAAAGAACTCTGAGGCTGTCTACAAGAAGGGTCAGAGCCCTCTCTATTTCCTGAGGAGACTGAGGTCCTTTAACATCTGCTGGACGATGCTGAGGATGTTCTACAAGTCTGTGGTGGCCAGTACTATCATGTTTGCTGTTGTGTGCTGGGGCAGCAGGCTGAGGGTAGCAGACACCAACAGAATCAACAAACTCATTCATAAGGCCAGTGATGTTGTGGGGATGGAACTGGACTCTCTCACGGTGGTGTCTGAAAAGAGGATGCTGTCTAAGTTGCATGCCATCTTGGTCAATGTCACCCATCCACTACATAATGTACTGGTTGGGCACAGGAGTACATTCAGCCAGAGACTCATTCCACCGAGATGCAGCACAGAGCATCATAGGAAGTCATTCCTGCCTGTGGCCATCAAACTTTACAACTCCTCCCTTGGAGGGTCATTCACCCTGAGCCAATAGGCTGGTCCTGGACTTATTTCATAATTTAATGGCATAATTTTCATATTACTATTTAACTATTTATGGTTCTATTACTATTTATTATTTATGGTGCAACTGTAACGAAAACCAATTCCCCCCGGGATCAATAAAGTATGACTATGACTATGACTATTCTGAAGATCAAATCAGCTACCAATGCACAAACATAAAAGACTCACTTGAAGATTAATTTTGGCAAAAGGCTTATTCAACATACATACCAGTGACTTTCATTCCATGAAGTCATAGCTCAGCACACACATTAATGACAGAGTCTGGTCTCACCAGCCTAAGATGCTTCAAACCATTGAAAAATAATCAAGTTCCATACTCCCTGGAAAGATGCTTCAAAAACTGTCAAGAGTGTTATTTCAACCTTCCATTTGAACAATTTTGAGAGCTAGAAGTGAATTTCACATATGCATCCTATATGCCATTAGGATGCACAATGGCTACTCTGCAAATGACCACATGCAATTGCAGGGAGACTTGTGGACACAGCTCAACACATCATGGAATCCAGCTTCCCTTCCATGGACTCTGTCTATACTGCTCACTTACTCAGCAAAGCAGCCAACATAATCAAAGACCCCACCTACCACAGACATCCTCTCTTCTCCCCTCTTCCATTGGGCACAAGTTACAGAAGACTGAAAATACCACCAGGCTTAAGGACAACTTCAACCCCGCTGTTATAAGACTGTTAAATGGTTCTCTAGTACAATAACATAGACTCCTGAACGCACAACTTATTATTATCCAGAAGATAGCACCAGTGAACAACGCGACCAAGAGCAACAACCTCCAAACAGTTTATGAAGCTACTTCTTTACACTTCTTTATGGCTTCTTTTTTCTTTCAAATGTGGTGTGTTACTGTTGGAACCTGTGATCTACAGTTTGGTTGTGTGTCTTCAGGCCAATTGAGTGATCTGGCCCTTTGCTGAGTCTGAGGGAGTTCAGTGAGGTTTCGAGTGAACCACGCAGTCTCAAGGCCAAGAAGCCTGGAGTTAAGGTGCAATTCCATAATCAACTCCATTGCTCATAGATTAAAGTGTCCAGGAAGATTGAAATCACAGAAGGTGATAGGTGTTCAGCACTGTCTATCAGCCTCATACTCGTTGCTGCTACAGGAAGGTCCCTGCATTCAAATGCTCTCTCCCCCTCTCAATGTTATCAGAGAATGGTGCTGAAGTTCTGGGTCTTGGGCAAGGTTTAACTGACATGGTTTGTGGATTGGATTCTAGTTCACATTACAATGTGTTTCTGGGTTCTGGTCACTTTTTTTGTTGCTACCTCGGGCAATTTTGATCAGGGGCAAACTGCAGATAACAAACGACACAGCGCTAGATTGAACTGAACTGAATATGCTTGGACTCTTTCGATTTTGTGTAGTATATTCTGTTTTTCACCTGTTTTTGGCAGTTTGCGCTATTTGTTGTTTGTTTGCACGTTGGAGGGTGGAGGTTTGATGTTTTCTTTGAATGGGTTCCATGGTTTTAGACCATAAGATATAGGGGCAGAATTCAGCCATTTTCCCCATCAAGTCTGCTCTGCCATTTTATTATGGCTGATTCATTTTTCCTCTCAGCCTCAATCTCCTGCCTTCTGTGGCAATGAATTCCACAGATTCACCACTCTCTGGCTAAAGAAATTCATCCTTATCTCAATTCTAAAAGGACGCCCCTCTATTCTGACACAGTGTACTCTGGTCCTAGACTCTCCCACCACAGGAAACATCCGCTCCACATCCACTCTATAAAGGCTTTTCATCATTCGATATGTTTCAATTAGGTCACCCCTCAATCTTCTGAACTCTAGTGAATACAGGCCCAGAACCATCAAACGCTCTTCATATGGCAAGCCATTCAATCCTAGAATCATTTTCATGAACCTTTATTAAACACCTTCTAGTGTCATTACATCCTTTCTAAGATAAGGGGCCAAAACTGCTCACAATACTCCAAGTGAGGCCTCACCAGTGCTTTATAAAGCCTCAACATTACGTCCTTGCTTTCATATTCTAGCCCTCATGAAATGAATGCTGACATAGCATTTGCCTTTCTCACCAGAGACTCAACCTGCAAATTAACATTTAGGGAATCCTGCACGTGGACTCGCAATTCACTTTGTGCCCCAGATTTTTTAAATTTTATCTCCACTTAGAAAATAGTCTACCCTTCTATTTCTTCTACCAAAGTACATATCATACCTTTCCTGACACTGTATTCTATCTGACACTTCTTTGTCCATTCTCCTAATCTGTCTAAGTCCTTTTGTAGCCTACTTCCTCAAAACTACCTGGCCTTCCACCTATCTTTGTATCATCAAAGCCATCTATTCCATCATCCAAATCATTGACATACAATATAGTGTAAAAGAAAGCAGCCACAACAGAGACCCATGTGGAACACCACTCGTCACCAGCAGCCAACCAGAAAAGGCTTCCTTTATGAGGAATTGAGAATATTTTAAAAAATCATTTTGAACCTATGTAACCTCTGGCTAAAAGAATAATTGGGACTGAATAGGAATTTTTGACTGAAGCAGTTGGCTAGAAGCAGCTTATACTAGTTCTCCCCTGGTTTCCGGAGAGACATTGAGAGTTTGATAACATTATACATTGTACCCTCATTTGAGTACGGAAAGGAGGACTCACCGGTAAGGATAGGAATGAACATCCATCTGTAATTAAGTCAGGGCCTAGCAAAGGGAACAACTGATAAGGACT
Source organism: Mobula hypostoma (assembly GCF_963921235.1). NCBI lineage: Eukaryota > Metazoa > Chordata > Chondrichthyes > Myliobatiformes > Myliobatidae > Mobula > Mobula hypostoma. The sequence goes on along the minus strand of NC_086099.1, from coordinate 118,770,479 downwards.
GGGCAGTACATCCATCTGTAATAAACCTTGATTTAGCGGACTCTCTTATCTGTAACTAAATTTTGCACCAACAGACTTGGTGGGCGTACAAGTTCAAATAACATCTTGCAACAGTAATGTATGGGGCTTACTATGTATAAATATACGGCTGTAAACTGACTAAGTGGGTCCACTTGTCAGATGGTGGCAGTACTTGCGTGTCTTCCATTTGACAACTGGGTCTCAAACTCCTGCAGGGGGGTGTGCAATAAACTGTGGTAACGATAAGAAGCTGGTCTCCCGAGTTTTTATTCAGATTCAACTTTAATATTTATTCACACTTTTGCCTCCTACCAATCAGCCAATGCTCTAATCATGCTAGTATCTTTCCTGGAATACTATTGGCTCTTAACAGCAGCCTCATGTGTGGCATCTTGTCAAAGGCCTTCTGAAAATCCAAATACACAATGTCAACTGATTTTCCTTTGTTATATCTGCAAAGAATTCCAACAGATTTGTCAGGCAAGATTTTCCACTGAGGAAACCATGCTGACTATAGCCTATTTTATCATGTGCCTCCAAGTACCCTGAAACCACATTTTAACAATCAACTCCAACGTCTTCCCAACCACTGAAGTCACACTTACTGGCCTATAATTTCCTTTCAACCAACACACATAAAAATTGCTGGTGAACGCAGCGGGCCAGGCAGCATCTATAGGAAGAGGTACAGTCGACATTTCGGGCCGAGACCCTTCGTCAGGACTAACTGAAAGAAGAGCTAGTAAGAGATTTGAAAGTGGGAGGGGGAGGGGAGATCCAAAATGATAGGAGAAGACAGGAGGGGAAGGGATGAAGCTAAGAGCTGGACAGTTGATTGGCAAAAGGGATATGAGAGGATCGTGGGACAGGAGGCCTAGGGAGAAAGAAAGGGGGAGAGGGGAAGCAGAGGATGGGCAAGGAGTATAGTAAAAGGGACAGAGGGAGAAAAAGGAGAGAGAGAATCAATGAATGAATAAATAAATAAATAACGGATGGGGTGTGTTATGCACCTTATACAACACCTTATATTCTGTCTGGGTAGCCTCCAACCTGATGGCATTAACACTGACTTCTTTAACTTCCGCTAATGCCCCACCTCCACTTTGCACCCCATCCGTTATTTATTTATTTATTTATTTATTTATTTATTTATTATTATTATTATTTCTCTCCCTCTTCTTTTTCTCCCTCTGTCCCTCTCACTATACTCCTTGCCCATTCTCTGGGCTTCCCCCCCTCCCCCTTTCTTTGTCCCTAGGCTTCCCGTCCCAAGATCCTCTCATATCCCTTTTGCCAATCAACTTTCCAGCTCTTAGCTCCATCCTTTCCCCCTTCTGTCTTCTACTATAATTTCGGATCTCCCCCTCCCCCTCCCACTTTCAAATCTCTTACTACCTCTTCTTTCAGTTAATCCTGACGAAGGGTCTCGGCCCGAAACGTCGACTGTACCTCTTCCTATAGATGCTGCCCATAGGTGGCTTTAAGCATCTGGGGGCCCGTTTCAAGAGTTAATGTGGGGCCCTACCCGTGCTTCCCAAAAAAAGAGAAAGAAAAAAAGCGAATATTCAAGTTGGTTTGCATCAATAATGGTATAATTTCGGACTTAAATGTTGATGCATTATATGCACTTTCAGCATAATGGACAGACAGCTCAACATAATCCAAACAATTCTCTTAATTTAAAACTGAAACAATGACATTTTTTGCTTTGGAGTGAGAAGCCTCGCCCTTTTCAGCAACTAGTCTGCATTGAATGGCACTATGTGTTAGGTATCAGCTGACAAAAGAACAGCTTAAACAATTTCCCTCTAATTAAATTAATAACAAAAGCAATGTCATATTTAATGAAAATTCACACTTTATTTATTCAATGAACAGTGTCTGAAAGTTAACTACTGGAAGTTTACAACAAATTGCGTCCCCCGCTCTTTCAGCACCACGGACAGCTCACGTAAGGCCTGGAGAGCGAACAGGAGGAGAGTGAGAGAGAGAGAGGATGCAAGCAGGAGAGAGAAATTACGATTTGTGGAAACGCCGCCTAATCGCCTATACACATTTTGAGTGAAATACGTGGTTTAGTTTATTATTTTAATTATAAAATTTATTTCTGCTAAAAATGTGTTAAAAGACTTACCACTAGAACTTCATCACCCTCCTGTGCTAGAGTACTGAGAATGCTTTAATGAGCTCATCTTTGTCCAGCGAGCTTGTTATTTCATGCTCAATTGATATCTGAGCAAGAGCTGACAGATGCTCCTGGAGCATGGTTGTCCTCAGAAGCGTTTTGATGAGCTTTAGCCTCGAAAAACTTCTCTCTCCACTCGCTACAGTCACAGGCACTGTCAGCATGAGTCTTAGAGCAATGGTGAGGTTAGGATACAGTTCAACCAGATTGTTGCTGTAAATGTAGCTCATAATCTGCAGGCCAGTGGTTTCTTTCGCAGGCACAGCACTGACAGCGGCCGACACCTCGCGCAAAAGGTCCTCAGCATCCGCATCATCAAGGGTCCTTTCCATGTTTACGCAGCTGTCTTTCAGTGTGAGACTTTGGGTGGCTTTTTTCATTTCCTCTCTTACATAAATTAAGCCAAACAGACTGTAAAATGACTCCATCAGCTTGAAGCACTCACTAATGCCTGTGATGGCAGAGTCCACTAGTGGAAGGAAAACTTTTCTCTTGTACCGTTCCTCGGGTGCCACTGTCAGGGAAGGATCTGCACTTTGGGACTCGTACTGGAACTGGCATTTTGGTTTTCTGATTCATGCAGTAGGAAAGACCATTGGCATCCCTATCTCTTCAGCTATGTCTCTGGCATCTATTTGGGCAAATGAAAGGCTCTGTATTCCTTGAGAAATTTCAGAACATATTCCACCTCGCGCTGTAGCACATCGATTCCCACGTGAGCTGTGGAGCAGCCTGCTGACATGATTCACCTCATGTAAAACGTTGTACCAGATGGTAACAGTGAGCAGGAATTTCCATGACATGATCTCCTGTTCTAGGCCTCTGGCTGCAGATGTGGTTTCACCATCACCTTTCTGTGTGGCATGTTCAATCAGTGACAGGAGCGCATTGCCAACATCGGGAAGCTGGTAGTGCAAGACTTTCACACTTTCCGCACGGCACTCCTATCGCGTATTGGATATGGCCTTGAGGGTCATCTGTGGCACGTTCTCCTTGAAAAGCTCCCATCTCTGTGTCGATGAGCTGAATATGAGGTGTATATAGACGTTGCAGCACCCCAAAGAAGCCCACAGACTCCACTGTTGATTTTGCAGCATCGACAATGACTAAGTTCAGGCTGTGGCTGGCGCATGGCATGAACAGTGCTTTTTTGTTAATATCTAGCACCCTCTTCTGCACCCCGCTATTTTTCCCCCGCATATTGCTCCCGTTATCATATGCCTGCCCCCTGCATTTTGAGATGTCTAATCCTAACTTCTCCATATGCGTTAAAAAAACGTTGGTTAGGCTTGCACCTGTTGTGTCAAGCACTGGTAGGAAACCGACAAAATGCTCACTAACAGTAGCTCCGACATTTACTTGGCATGTGACAATGCGCAGTGTCGCAGAGAGCTGCTCTATGTGTGCAGCGTTAGTGGTGCAGTCCATTATCACCGAGTAGTAACGTGATTGTTTTACTCTCTCTGTTATCGCTTCCAGTATCGTCTCCAATAAGTGTGATTAACTCATTTTGTATCATTTTCCCCATACAGTGGTCAGCAATCTTTTTTTTTCTGCTCGTCTGACATGTTCACTCATCACTGGGTCGAACTCAGCAAGCAGCTCCACCAGACCTAGAAAGTTCCCATTATTTGCTTCATGTAGGGTGGAATTGTGGCCACGGAAAGCAAGGTTTCGTTCTGCAAGGTGATAGACTATGGCAATGAACCTCTTCATGACATCATTCCAGTGTTTTTTTTCCAGCATTTGCATTTCTTGGTACGTGCTGTCAATGGCACTGTGCGTTCTTAAGCGCGTTTCCAGCTCGCGCCAGCTATTCAAGTTGGCACAGTGTGCATTGGACTTCTCATGTTCCTGGAGTGTGAGAGTGAGTCGCTCCCACACTCTGAAACCTCTACAAGTGAGACTGTGATTTCGCTTGCCAAACAGGGTACAGCAAAAACAGAAGATTGAATCAGATGATTCTGAATACACTAACCATGACTTTCGAATGGTTTCTCCATTTTTCATCTTCATAAGATATCCGTCCTTGGTAAAACAACGGCCTGATTGGCTCTGTGGAAAGTTAATGTCCTCTACCTGAACGGGACTTCTCCTAACAATGTCGATCCATTGGTCACTGGTAATATGCATTGGCCAACATGCTGGATCGGTCTCTGTGAATGTTAGTGGGGCTTTCTCTCTGTCTGGTGTGCTGGTGGTGGCATCTCCCTCACCTGTCTCAGTTGTAGGACTGTCATCATGCTGTGGTGCTTGTTCATCAAACAAAGTTTGGTCATCATTATCACCATCTGTTTGAGTAGAACTGTTCTTCTCATTTTCATTGCTCTGATTATCAACATCTGTACCGCTTACACTGTCACTTGGCACTGCAGCCCCATGCTGTGACGATGGTGCAGCAGCAACTGCAGTCGGCGGGCCTTTTACAGATACTGGACCAAAGAAAGACGTAACTTTTGGGAGACTATTTAGACATTTTGTTTTGTTGTCTAATAGTTTCTGTTTTTCAGCACCACTAGGATAGGAGCGTTTCATTTTCCTCTCATTGAAAAGTAGCCTTCTTTGCTAGGAGCAATGTTTATAAGTGAAGTAAATATTTTAGTGTATTTTCTCAGACGTCAGTCAGCCAGAGCCCACCGGTGGTTCGGCTGGCAATAGCAGGAGAATATTATGGCGTCTGGGAGCTGTGTATTAAATTTTTGCATGTCAGTCGGGGACCCCTGGGAGGGCGGGGCCTGTTTCAATTGAAACGGGTGAAACACAGCTAACGCCGCCTATGATGCTGCCTGGCCTGCTGCGTTCACCAGCAATTTTTATGTGTTACTTGAAATTCCAGCATCTGCAGATTTCCTCACGTCATAATTTCCTTTCCTCTGTCTCTCTCCCTTTTTGAAGAGTGGAGCAACATTTGCAATTTTCCAGTCTTCCACAGCCATTCCAGAATATAGTGATTCTTGAAAGGTCATTACTAAAATATCCACAATCTCTTCAGCCACCTTTTCAGAATCCTGGGGTGTATGCCATCTGGTCCAGATGACTTACTTACCTTCAAGACCTTTCAGTTTCACAAGAACCTTCTCCCTAGTAATGATAACGTCACAAACTTCTGACCCCTGACACTCTGAAACTTCCAGCATACTCCTAGTGTCTTCCACAGTGAAGACTAATACAAAATACTTATTCAGTTTAGCCGGAATTTCCTTGTCTCCCATTACTACCTCTCCAGCATGGTTTTCCAGTGGTCGAATATTCATCCTCGCCTCTCTTTTACACTTTATATATCCAAAGAAACTTTTGGTATCCTCTTTAATACTATTGGCTAGTTTACTTTTGTATTCCATCTTTTGCTTAGACCATAAGGAAAGACATAAGGGCAGAATTAGGCCATTCAGCCCATCGAGTCTGTTCCACCATTCCATCATGGCTGACCCTAGATCCCACTCAACCCCATACACCAGCCTTCTTGCCAAAAACTTTGATGCACTGATCCATCAGGAAATAATCAACTTCCGCCTAAAATATACCCATGGACTTGGCCTCCACCACAGTGTGTGGCAAAGAATTCAACGGATTTACCACTCTCTGGCTAATAAAAAAATTCTCCTTATCTCTATTCTAAAAGATTGCCCCTCAGTTTTGAGGCTGTGCCCTTTAGTTCTGGATACCCCCACCATAGGAAACATCCTCTCTACATCCACCCTATCTAGTTCTTTCAACATTTGGTAGGTTTCAATGAGATCCCCATGCGTTCTTCTAAATTCCAGTGAGTACAGGCCCAAAGCTGCCAAACGTTCCTCCTATGTTAACCCTTTCATTCCCAGAATCATCCTTGTGAACCTCCACTGGACTCTCTCAATGACAACAGATTGTTTCTGAGGTATGGGGCCTAAAACTGTTGGCAATACGCTAAGTGTCTTATAAAGCTTCAGAATTATTTCCTTGTTTTTATACTCCATTCCCCTTGAAATGAATGCCTTCTTTACCACAGACTCAACCTATAAATTAACCTTCTGGGAGTCTTGCATGAGGACTCCCAAGTTTGTTTGTACCTCTGATGTTTGAATTTTCTCCCCATTTAGATAATAGCCCACTTTATTGTTCCTTTTACCAAAATGCATTATCATACATTTCCCAGCATGTATTCCATCTGCCACTTTTTTGCCCATTCTTCTAATTTGTCCAAGTCCTGCTGCAATCACATTGCTACCTCATCACTATCTACCCTCTACCAATCTTTGTATTATCTGCAAGCTTTGCCACAAAGCCCTTCTTAATGACTAACATTTTTAAATTTTCCTTCTGTTGATTTTTAAAAGCTTCCCAATCCTCTCTTGTTTTCTTTGTTTTGTAGCTGTCCATGGGGAAGATGAATTTCAGGGTTATATACTGCATACAGACTTCGATAATAAATGTACTTGGAATCTTTGAATCTTTGTTATGGTCTTGCACTTTATTACTTACTTGCACTGTACCTTTTCAGTCTTTGAACAATTCATTCTGCACTGTTTTTGTTTTACTTTTGACCACCTCAATGCACTGTGTAATGATTTAATCTGTAGGATCAGAATCAGGACTATTGCCACTGACATAAGTTGTGAACTTCGTTTGTGGCAGCAATACTGTGCAGGCATAATTAATTTATACAAGTTACAATATAAAAATAAATAAATAAGAAGTGCAAAAGGAATAGGTTGTGTCTGTGAGTTCATGGACCATTCAGGAATCTGATAGCAAAGGGGAAGAGCCTGTTAAGAAACTAAAACTTGAGCGTGAATCTTCAGACTTCTGGTTAGGCACAGCTCTGAGGGTAGAAATGAAAAGTGGGCATGTCCAAGATGGTGAGGGGCCTTCATTATGGATACCGCATTCTTGAGTCACTGTCTTTTGAAGATGTCCTCAATGGTTGGGAAGCCTGTGCCCATGATGGAGCTGGCTGATTCTACAACTCCCTGAAGTATCTTACAATCTTGCACATTAGCTCCTCCATACGAGATGGTGAAGCAACCAGTCAGAATGCTCTCCAAGGTACATCTGAAGAAATTTGCTAGTCTTTGGTGACATACCACATCTCCTCAAATTCCTAATGAAGTATAGCTGTTGGTGTGCCTTAATCGTGTTTGAATCAATATGTCGAGCCCAGGGTGGATCTTCTGAGATGTTAACATCCAGGAACTTTCCACCGTTGATCCCTCAATAGGGATTGGTGCATGGAGTATGTTCTCAGGAGTACATACAACGAGACGAAGAGTCACACCGCCAGGTTATTACCCCACAACCATCAGATTCTTGAACCAGTGGTAAAAACTCTACTTAACTCGCCCCCATCACTGGACAGCTCCCACAAACTAAGGACTCACTTTCAAGGACTCTTGAAAGCATGTCATATTTTTGATATTTATTGCTTGTGTATGTATTACTGTTACTTTTGTATTTGCACATTTAGTTGTCTTTTGCACATCGGTTGTTTAACTACCTGTTGGGTACATATTGATTCTATTATGTTTCTTGGATTTATTGAGTATGCCCACAAGAAAATGAATGTCAGGGTTGTATATGGTGACATATAGTTAAGTCAGAGGTTTACAAACACCTTAGCCAAATACATTTAAACTCAGTTTTTCACAATTCCTGACATTTAATCCTAGAAAACATTCCCTGTCTTAGGTCAGTTAGGATCACTACTTTATTTTAAGGATGTGAAATGTCAGAATAATGGTAGAGAGAATGATTTATTTCAGCTTTTATTTCTTTCATCACTTCCCAGTGGGTCAGAAGTTCACATACACTTTGTTAATATTTGGTAACATTGCCTTTAATTTGTTTAACTTGGGTTAAGCGTTTTGGGTAGCCTTCCACAAGCTTCTCACAGTAAGTTGCTGGAATTTTGTTCCATTCCTCCAGACAAAACTGGTGTAACTGAGTCAGGTTTGTAGGCCTCCTTGCTCGCACATGCTTTTTCAGCTCTGCCCACAAATTTGAGGTCAGAAGATGATGTCAAGTCTGGTTCACCCTTGGGAGCAATTTCCAAATGCCTGAAGGTACCACGTTCATCTGTATAAACAATAGTATGCAAGTATAAACACCATGGGACCACGCAGCCGTCATACCGCTCAGGAAGGAGACGCATTCTGTCTCCTAGAGATGAACGTACTTTGGCGCAAAAAGTGCAAATCAATCCCAGAACAACAGCAAAGGACCTTGTGGAGATGCTGGAGGAAACAAGTATCTATATCCACAGTAAAAAGAGGCCTACATCGACATAACCTGAAGGGCTGCTCAGCAAGGAAGAAGCCACTGCTCCAAAACCGCCATAAAAAAGCCAGATTACAGTTGCAAGTGCACATGGGGGCAAAGATCTTACTTTTTGGAGAAATGTCCTCTGGCCTGATGAAACAAAAATTGAACTGTTTGGCCATAATGACCATCGTTATGTTTGGAGGAAAAAGGGTGAGGCTTGCAAGCGGAAGAACACCATCCCAAACCGTGAAGCATGGGGGTGGCAGCATCATGTTGTGGGGGTGCACTTCACAAAATAAATGGCATCATGAGGAAGGAAAATTATGTGGATATATTGAAGCAACATCTCAGGACATCAGCCAGGAAGTTAAAGCTCGGTCGCAAATGGGTCTTCCAAATGGACAATGACCCCAAGCATACCTCCAAAGTTGTGGCAAAATTGCTTAAGGACAACAAAGTCAAGGTATTGCAGTGGCCATCACAAAGCCCTGACCTCAATCCGACAGAAAATTTGTGGACAGAACTGAAAAAGCGTGTGAGAGCAAGGAGGCCTACAAACCTGACTCAATTACACCAGTTCTGTCTGGAGGAATGGAACAAAATTCCAGCAACTTACTGTGAGAAGCTTGTGGAAGGCTACCCAAAAGGTTTGACCCAAGTTAAACAATCTAAAGGCAATGCTATCAAATACTAACAAAGTGCATGCAAACTTCTGACCCACTGGGAAAGTGATGAAAGAAATAAAAGCTGCAACAAATCATTCTCTCTACTATTATTCTGACATTTCACATTCTTAAAATAAAGTAGCAATCCTAACTGACCTAAGACAGGGAATGTTTTCTAGGATTAAATGTCAGGAATTGTGAAAAAGTGAGTTTAAATGTACAAACCCCATTTCCAGAAAAGTTGGGATATTTTCCAAAATGCAATAAAAACAAAAATCTGTGATATGTTAATTCACGTGAACCTTTATTTAACTGACAAAAGTACTAAGAAAAGATTTTCAATAGTTCTACTGACCAACTTAATTGTATTTTGTAAATATACACAAATTTAGAATTTGATGGCTGCAACGCACACAACAAAAGTTGGGACAGAGTTAAAATAAGATTGAAAAGTGCACAGAATATTCAAGTAACTTCGGTTTGGAAGACTCCACATTAAGCAGGCTAATTGGTAGCAGGTGAGGTATCATGACTGGGTATAAAAGTAGCGTCCATCAAAGGCTCAGTGTTTGCAAGCAAGGATGGGTCGTGGCTCACTCCTTTGTGCCAAAATTCATGAGAGAATTGTTAGTCAGTTCAAAAGGAACATTTCTCAATGCAAGATTGCAGAGAATTTAGGTCTTTCAACATCTACAGTACATAACATTGTGAAAAGATTCAGAGAATTCAGAGACATTTCAGTGCGTAAAGGGCAAGGTCGGAAACCACTGTTGAATGCGCGTGATCTTCGAGTCCTCAGGCGGCACTGCCTAAGAAACCGTCATGCTACTGTGACAATTATAGCCACCTGGGCTCGGGAGTACTTCGGAAAACCATTGTCACTCAACGCAGTCCGTCGCTGCATCCAGAAATGCAACTTGAAACTGTATTACGCAAAGAGGAAGCCATACATCAACTCTATGCAGAAACTCCGGCGAGTTCTCTGGGCCCGAGCTCATCTCAGATGGACCGAAAGACTGTGGAACCGTGTGCTGTGGTCAGATGAGTCCACATTTCAGCTAGTTTTCGGAAAAAATGGGCGTCGAGTTCTCCGTGCCAAAGATGAAAATGACCATCCAGATTGTTATCAGTGAAAGGTGCAAAAGCCAGTATCTGTGATGGTATGGGGGTGCATCAGAGCCCACAGCATGGGTGAGTTGCATGTATGTGAAGGTACCATCGACTCTGAGGCGTATATTAGGATTTTAGAGAGACATATGTTGCCATCAAGGCGACGTCTCTTCCCTTATTTCAGCAGGACAATGCCAGACCACATTCTGCACGGGCTACAACAGCGTGGCTTTGTAAACACAGAGTGCATGTGCTCGACTGGCCTACTGCCAGTCCAGATCTGCCTCCTATTGAAAATGTATGGCGCATCATGAAGAGGAGAATCAGACAACGGAGACCACGGACTGTTGAGCAGCTGAAGTCTTATACCAAGCAAGAATGGACAAAATTTCCAATTGCAAATCTACTACGATTAGTATCCTCAGTTCCAAAACGATTAAAAAGTGTTATTAAAATGAAAGGTGATGTAACACAATGGTAAACATGCCTCTGTCCCAACTTTTGTTGAGTGTGTTGCAGCCATCAAATTCTAAATTTGTGTATGTTTACAAAATACAATTAAGTTGGTCAGTAAAACTATTGAAAATCTTTTCTTTGTACTTTTGTCAGTTAAACAAAGGTTCACGTGAATTAACATATCACAGATTTTTGTTTTTATTGCATTTTGGAAAATATCCCAACTTTTCTGGAAATAGGGTTTGTATTTGGCTAAGGTGTATGTAAACTTCTGACTTCAACTATATAAGTACTTCCACAATAAATTTACTTTGAATTTTGACTTCCCCTTCTTGAAGTCTACAATCAATACTTTTGAACTTGCTGACAATGACTGCAAGGTTGTTACTGTGGCACCACTTGACCAGCTAATCTATTTCATTCCTGTACACCTTCTCGTCACCATCAGAAATTCTGCCAACAACAGTGGTGTCAATAGTGAACTTATAGGTGGCACCTGAGCTGTGCCTAACCACACAGTTATGGATACAGAGGGTATTCATAAGATAAGCAAACATACTTAAGGATGGGTCTGTGTTGACTGTCAGAAAGGAGGTGTAATCACCAATCAATACCTACTGTGGTCTCCTAATGAGAAAGTCAAGAATCCAGTTGTAGAGAGAAGCCCCAGTTTTGAAGTGTGTTAATTAGTACTGCAGGGATGATGGTATTCATCAATAAACTTCAGCCTATTATAGGTATTGCTGCTGTCCAGTGATGAGCCAGTGATTTTGCGTCCCTTGTAGACCTGTTGTGGTGGTAGCAGGTCCAGTTCCTTGCTCTAACAGGAGTTAATTCTAGCTATGACCAACCTCTCAAAGCACTTCATCACCATAGATGTGAGTGCTACCAGGCAACAGTCATTGAAGCAGCTCACCGTCTTGAAGCTGTTATTCTTGAGCACTGGCATAATTAGTGCCCTTTTGAAGCAGGTAGGAACCTCTGATTGCAGCAGTGAGAGGTTGAAGACATCTTTAAACATTCCAGCCTGTTGGTCAGCACAAGTTTTCAGTACCCTGCCAGATACACCATTGGAGTCTGATACCTTACAAGGGTTCACCGTCTTGAAGGATGCTCCAAAGATAGAGAACAGATGGTCACCAGATACTGTGAGTATTCGCATAGGTATAGTTTTATTCTCCTTTTAAGACAGAATGCAAGACAAGTTTTTCACTATACCTTGGTAAATGTAACAAATCAATTCCAATTTATGTTCATTCTGAGGCTGGCCTCTTAACTATAATTGAAAATCAAAATATCTTGACATCACTCTTGACTATGTTGACTGGTCTTCTGAGCCAAGATCAATATAAATCTCATGAAAAACTAACCGATTCCAGTGGTGGCACAACTGATGTGATGTAGACCACTTCATCTGTTCTGATCTACCCAAATACAGAGTAGTCTCCTGAAATTGGCTCAGAGGCTAGATGAACAAAACATGGTAGATAGCTGCCATAATAGAACATAGAATATAAAACATAACATTACATGCCCATCGGCCCACGATGTTGTGCTGACCTGATAATCTACTCAACATCAATCTAACATTTTTTCTACATGGATGAATGTAAAATGGATAGCTATGTGCCTATCTAAGAGACACCACCACCCTTGGAAGAGCACTTCATGTACCCATCACTCTCTTTGTTAAAAAAACACTTACCTCTAATATCCTCCTTCTGCATTCCTCCAATAACCTTAAAATTACATTCTCTCCTATTAGCCATTTCCTGGGAAAAAGTCTCTGGCTATGACTCAATCTATGCCTCTTATTTTCTACATCTCTAAAGTCACCTCTCCTCCTCCTCCTTCAATCCAAAGAGAAAGCCATAGCTTACTCAACCTATCCTCATAAGACATACTCTCTGATCCAGGTAGCATCCTGGTAAATCTCCTCTTCACCCTCTCTAAAGCTTCCAAATCCTTCTTATAATGAGATGGCGAGAAATGACATATTATTCCAAGTGCACTTACCATGGTTTTATAGAACCTGGAATGTTATCTTGCAATTCTTGGAACTGTATCCCATGACTTAACAACCCTATCAACTTGCACCGCAACTCTGAGGGATCAATAGATGTGGACCCCAAGGTCCCTTTGTTCCTCTACATCGTTAAGCATCCTGCCATTAACCCTGTATTCTGCCTTCAAATTTGACCTTCCAAAATTAATAAATTCACTTTTCTGGGTTGAAATCCATCTACCACTTCTCAGCCCAGTTTGGCTTCTTGTCAATGTTATGTTGTAATCCACTAAAACATTCTACTGTAAACTTACTTAGCAACCCTTCCACTCCCTCATCAAAGTCATTTATAATAACCACAAAGAGTAGGGCTCCCAGAAGAGAGCCCTACAAGACACCACTCGTCAATGATCTCCAGGCAGAATATACTTCATCTACAACCAACCTCTGCCTTCTACAGACAAGCCAATTTTGAATCCACATCGCCAAGTTTCCCTGGATCCCATGCCTCCAGACTTTGACTGAGCCAACTATGGGGAACCTTATCAAACGCCTAACTAAAATCCATGATCAGGATCATGAGAGATGATCCTTCACATAGTCATGCTGCCTATCCTTAATCAGACTATGCTTCTCCAAATGCCTGTAAATTCGGTCTCTAAGCATCTCCTCCAATAATTTGCCCAGCATTGAAGTATGACTCACTGGTCTATAATTCCTAGGATTATACCTTTGTCCTTTCTGGAACAAAGGAATAACATGTGACACCTACCGATCATCTGGTACTACTCCTGTGGCCAGTGAGGACGCAAAGCAACACCACAGGTGCAGCAATTTCTTCCCTCGCTACCTGTAATAATATGGAATATAACCCATCCCAGGGACTTAATTACCCAAAGGAGGAGTGAGAAGCTCTGGACCTCTCTCTCTCCTTTGCCTGCCATGGACCTCTCCGACATTTCATCCTCCGCTAGATCCACACCTTCAACCACCAATTCTTCATCATCCTCCAGTATAGGAAAGGTCAGAAGATCACCCTTTTCCAGACTCCAGATCTGACAGCCCTGGATGCCTCCAGATCATAATCCACACTACTATTCACTCGGACCTCAATTCAACCATCTCCAACCCCATGATCAAGTAGTTCCAGACCACAGATACCATAATTTCCAACTCTGTCTCCAACGACCCTGGATGCCTTCAGACTGCAAATTACAAGGCCTTTAGCTCAGGCTCTAGCCCAAACCTTGACTGCCACCACCTCCAGGCTGGGACCTTCCTTGCTGTCAATGGGCCCACAGGCTCCTATTCCCCCACCACCACTCTCCAATCCCTGGTTCTCAGGTTCCCCATTATCTCTTGTGTCCTCAGAGACTCCATCTTTCTTCCACCCTACCTTCTCTGAACATCCCAACCTTTCCCCCTCCTCTGACAACAGCAACTCTGCTCCCAGTTCTAATCCTTGACTTGTCTCCACCATTCCTTCTGAACTTCTCCTCTCTGAGGCAGAGCGCTCTGTCCTCAGCAAGGGCCTTACCTTTGTTTCCCTTCACCCACATCTCAGTGAGTTCTGCACTGGTTTGAACACCAAGTTTGTCTTCATGCTCTCCATCTCTGAACCCACTTCTTTGGCAAGAAATCCCCAACCCACATTGATGACCCCCTCTCCAGTCTCCCAACACTCCTCATCAAAGTTGCTGGTAAACGCAGCAGGCCAGGCAGAATCTCTAGGAAGAGGTACAGTCGACGTTTCAGGCCGAGACCCTTCGTCAGGACTAACTGAAGGAAGAGTTAGTAAGAGATTTGAAAGTGGGAGGGGAAGGGGGGAGTCCAAAATGATAGGAGAAGACAGGAGGGGGAGGATGGAGTCAAGAGCTGGACAGGTGATTGGCAAAAGGGATACAAGAGGATCATGGGACAGGAGGTCCGGGAAGAAAGACAAGGGGGGGGGACCCAGAGGATGGGCAAGGGGTATAGTCAGAGGGACAGAGGGAGAAAAAGGAGAGTGAGAGAAAGAAAGCGTGTATAAAAATAAATAACAGATGGGGTACGAGGGGGAGGTGGGGCATTAGCGGAAGTTAGAGAAGTCGATGTTCATGCCATCAGGTTGGAGGCTACCCAGATGGAATATAAGGTGTTGTTCCCCCAACCTGAGTGTGGCTTCATCTTTAACCCAACACTCCTCCACTTCTTGAACAGCCCTCTCTGGTTCTCTGCCTGCTATGGATCTTATCATCTTTAACTCCTGATGAGGCATCAACTGGCTTGATTCTCTCTCCCTCCTCAAACCTGACCCCATCTGAATGCACTGCACTCTACTCTCTGGCACCTTGCCATCAAACCAGCAGACAAAGGGGGTGCTGTTGTAGGGTGATAGGCTAACATCTCTCGACCTTGCTGAGGTCAGGCAGCAACTCTCAGACACCTCCTCATACTTATGCCTTATAAAGGACCCTATGCCAGACTATCAGAAAATTGTCTCCAAAGCCATCACTATCCTCATCAAGTCTGAAGAGCTCCCATCCACTGCCACCAAACTCATAGTCCCTTTACCCCACACTGTCCAGGTAGACCCATTGTCTCTGCCTGCTCCTACCCCACTGAACTCATGTCCATATACCTTAACTCCATTCTATCCCTCTTGTTTCAGTCCCTTCCCACTTACATCCACTACACTTCACTTGCTCTTGATCTCAACAACCTTCAATTCCTTAGCCTTGATGCCTCATTTTCACCATGGATATCCAGTCTCCATACATTTCTATCCCCCATCAAGAAAGCCTTAAAACTCTCTGCTTCTTTCTCTCTCTCCCTCAACAAAAGACCCAACAGTACTACCCCACCAGTACTCTCCTCCATTTCACAGAACTGTCCCCACCCTCAACAATTTCTTCTTCGGCTCCTCCGGGGCGCCTAGGTGTGACTTGAGTAGCAGCAGTACTCTCAATAGATATGACTAAATATTCCCGATCCAGCCTGTTACAGCTAAAAAGCCCAACTGTTTCCAAGGTCAGTTACAGGTCAACCTTCACTAATCTGGTACAACTGGGACCTGAGGAATGCCAGATTAGTGAAAATGCCGAATTACAGAAGAATCACATTAAGCAATAGCTAACCTTCACTAATCCAGTACTATTGGGACCTGAGGAGTGCCGGATTAGTGAAAATGCCGAATTACAGAAGGATCACATTAAGCATAATCAGTGTCAGATTATTCAAGGAACCGGATTACAGGTAGTCGGATTAGTGAAGGTCCACTGTACAGTCAACAAAAACGTCTTAATGCATTTAAATGAACTATCGCTGCTTAAAAATGACGGAAACAACACAGTCTGTGGTCAAAAGTGCCCACGGAGAAAACCTCAGAGAAAGTGTGGGCGAAGATCAGAATTACAAGTGCGTTTAAGGAAATGGGGTTTTAAACTCCCTATACTGACGATCTTGCTGGCAAACGAGCAGTCTCTGACAAATAAAATCGATGATCTCAGAGCCAGGATGCCAAATCAGAGGGACATTAGGACCGCGTGTATCCTTTGTTTCACAGAATTCTGGTTAACCCTTTCCGTACCGGATGCAGCAATTCAGATTCCCAGGTTTACTATACACCGTTTGGATAGATCTATAGAGTCTCTCAAAAGCAGAGATAGAGGAGTATGCCTCTTGATCAACTCTTCTTGGTGCACAAATATATCAGTGCTATCCCAATTCTGCTCACCAGACCTGGAATATCTAGCAGTAACGTGTCGTCCTTTTTACCTACCACGGGAGTTTTCTGGGGTCATTCTGGTTGCAGTTTACATTCCACTTCAGGCCAATGTCAAGTAGGCTTTAGATGATCTGAGCAATGGGATCAAGGTGCACAAAACGGCGCACTCTAACACCCTCACCATCGTTTTGGGAAATTTTAACAAGGCCAGTCTGAAAAAATCACTAAGCAATTACCATCAACAGATCACTTGCAATACCAGAGGAAACACACTGGACCATTGTTACACCACCATCAAGAATGCCTACCGTGCTATTCCATGCCCTCACTTCGGGAAGTCTGATCACCTGGCTGTACTTCTACTCCCTGAATACAGGCAGAAACAGAAGACTGCAGCACCAGCAGTGAGGACCAAGAAGGTATGGACAAGGGTAGCACAGCAGCGTCTACAGGACTGCTTTGAATTGGTGGATTGGACTGTATTCAGGGATTCATCTTTGAATCTGAGTCAGTATACTCCAGTTGTTACTGACTTCATTAAAACCCGGGTGGATGGAGTTTCAAAATGGCGGCGCAGTGAAAGGGCTGCTTTGCTGAGCTCAGCACCACAACACTGATAATTTCGCATATAAACCTATCCGTTTCAACATTTTTTAAAATATGCCCAAGTGTCAGATTTAATAACATGAACATTGATGAGTATTTTTTTTGAGCTGCTTCAACACCATGCCATCGAAAAGTACGAAAAAGGCAGCCAAGGTGGACTGCACAGAGCGCTTTCCCGGGGCTGAGGAGCTAGCTACTGCTAGCTATGCTAACACGTTAGACCCTGCTTTTCGTCACGTAACTCAGGAAGTTATGGAGAACATATCCAAAATGATGGACGAGAATCTGGGTCCACTCTCGCTATCACTCCAGAACCACACATTAGAGCTTAAAAATCTTGATACAAGAACGACCGAGGCCGAGGGGCAAGTCTCCGTGGTAGAGATTGTAACTGATCAGGCCCAAAGCTGCATCAGGGCACAAGAAAAGCAAGTTCAAAGCCTGTCTGACCATATCGATGATCTTGAGAATAGAGGTAGGAAGAAGAACATACGGATCATCTGTCTACCTGAAGGTACAGAACGCAGCCAGCCGGGGAAGTTTTTTGAGGGCTGGCTGCCTAATTTCCTTGATTTGGAAACCAAGGCTGGATGCATTAAAGTGGAAAGAGCTCATTGTACACTGGCTCCAAAACCGGGCCCAGACCAATGCCCTCGACCTGTCCTCGTGCGGTTCCATCATTTCGGTGATAAGCAAAGAGTGATGGAGGCTTCGAGGCGCCGCGGAACTGACGGCCAGGCTTTAATATATGAGGGATCCAGGTTTATGTTTTTCAAGATTTTTCAGAAGCGCAAGGAATTCGACCAGGTAAGGAAGCGGCTGAGAGAATCCGGAATCCAGTACTTTATGCTGTACCCAGCGGCGCTGAAAATCACCTACAACAGGACCACCAAGATATTTGATTCTCCTGACAAAGTTAAAACTTCTGTGGTCACGTTCGGCTAAAGAATGTATAAATTGTGTAGCAACATACATCAAAGTTGCTGGTGAACGCAGCAGACCAAGCAGCATCTATAGGAAGAGGCGCAGTCGACGTTTCAGGCCGAGACCCTTCGTCAGGACTTAGTCCTGACGAAGGGTCTCGGCCTGAAACGTCGACTGCGCCTCTTCCTATAGATGCTGCTTGGCCTGCTGCGTTCACCAGCAACTTTGATGTATGTTGCTTGAATTTCCAGCATCTGCAGAGTTCCTGTTGTTTGCGTTATATATTGTGTAGCCCTGGTTATGGACGATAACATGCTTGATAGTTGCTTTATTTTACCTTTTCATTACTCGACGGCAAGATGTCTTATAGGATGGGTAACATGTTTGTTTTGATTGATACAGTTTCATTATTTGTTTAAATTAGCGGTGCTGCTCCAGCCTGAAGGAGCTTAAACATAATGGTAACAAATCGGTGGATGGATAAATTATGCCCTGTTTTCATTTTTGACTACGTTAAATGCCATATTGGCAGTGGGGCAGAATACGGGGCGCTAGAAGGTTCAGATATCCCCTTTAAGTGTGGGGTAAGTCCTCTTGTTCAACACTGTTGGCGCTTTTTTTTTGTGCGTTTTTTTAATTCACTTATTGCTGCTCAGCTGATCTTAAATCAGGTTTCTTCTCTCCTCCGGAGTCAAATGATTGTTATAAAGGGTTATGACCAGTAATACATTAAAATTGTGCACTTGGAACATTAAGGGGGAGTCATTCACCAATCAAGAGAAAGAAAATCCTACTAAACCTGAAAAAGGAAAAGGTGAACATAGCCTTATTGCAGGAGACACATTTAAATGATAAAGAACATCTAAAACTGCAAAAGTGGATTTGATCATCTATTTTTCATCCTTTAATACCAGGAGTACTGGGGTGGCAATTTTAATTAGGAAGAACTTACATTTAAGTTATTAGACTGCACTAAGGATAAGTATGGGAGATTTGTGATTGTTAATGCTTCAATATAGCGAGAGGAATATGGTATTCTCAGTGTTTACTGCCCTCCAGCTCATCCTCTCAAATTCCTAACAGATGCTTTTTCCAAACTTACAAGCTTTTCAATATAAAACATTATTGTAGGTGGGGATTTTAATTGTCTCATGGACCCATTGATGGACAGAGTGCCTAGTGGTTCTCCCGTTGCTCTCCTCACAGTCCAAACAAATCATGGGCTTTTGTGGAGAACTAGGATTTGTGGACGTCTGGAGGTTGTTACATCCCTCAGACGAAGACTTCACATATTTTTCTAATCCACACAAGTGTTTCACCAGAATAGACTTTTTTCTAACCCCCAAAACGCTCCTAGATTTAGTTGTATCCTGCACAATTGGGAATATTGCTATTTCTGACCATGCAGCAGTATATTTAAATATTAGGCCCAAAGATAACTCAGCACGATCTAGACACTGGAGGCTAAATCCTTGTATTCTAAAAGATAATAAATTTATAGACTACTTTACTTCCGAATTCAAAACTTTCCTATCTATTAATTCCAAGTCAGCTATTAGTCCATCAATGCTCTGGGAAACCGCTACGGCCTATGCAAGGGGATTAATTATCTCCTACTCTGCTAGTAAGAAGTGACAAGCTGCGGAACAGCAGTGCCTAGTGGAAGCAAGGCTTGCAGCAGCTGAAAAGGATTATACTAATATGCCTTCTGCAGCCATGTTACAGAATATCACAGCCCTACACTGTACATTAAACTCTTTACTTACACAAGCAGCCAAAAGAAAATTGACATTTGCTAATCAACAATTGTTTGAACATAGTGAAAAACCAGGTAGGTATTTGGCTTATTTAGCGAGAAAGAAAAATGCCTCTCAGACTATTGCTTCAATCAGGGATGGGACAGGAGCCCTCACTAGTAATTCTAAAATGATTAATGTTGTATTTAAGAATTTTTATTCTAAATTGTATCAATCTGAGCAATGTAATGATGGACAATCTAGGATAGAGTCCTTTTTCAGGAATTTAGATCTCCTAGGCATTTCTTCTGAATAAGAGTCCCTCCTCAAAGCTCCGTTATCTATACATGAGATACAGGAAGCTGTGAGACAGCTCGAAAGTGGGAAGGCACCTGGTCCTGATAGACTCACTAGTGAATTCTATAAAGAGTTCACAGGGTTATTATCAGAGCCTATGCTAAACATGTTCAATCATGCATTTAACTCTCCTCCCACCATCATTGAGAGAAGCTAATATCTCCCGAATTCTTAAGAAAGGAAAGAACCCTGAAGATTGTGCCTCCTACAGGCCTATTTCATTGTTAAATGTTGACTTTAAAATCATATCTAAAACCTTAGCATTGCGATTAGAAACTGTGTTACCTTTTATCATAAAAGAGGATCAAACGGGTTTTGTAAAAGGCTGTAGATTGAACAATTATCAGAAGACAACTTAATGTCATTCAGGCATTTCAACAACGGGCAGTGGACGACTTGGTGGTTTCCTTCGATGCAGAAAAGGCCTTTGATCGTGTTGAATGGCCGTATCTTTTTTTCACTTTGGAACAATTTGGTTTGGGCAATAATTTTATTAAGTGGGTGAAGGTTCTTTATAATGACCCTTTGGCTGCGATTCTCACTAATGGTAATTTTAGAATTCTGAGGAGCAACCAGCAGGGCTGCCCTTTATCACCACTACTTTTCACACTAGTGATCGAACCACTGGCTGAGGCTATTTGGCGAGACCCCAAAATATCTGCTTCCGACATAGGACTAAAGTCACATAAAATTACATTACATGCGGATGATGTTCTAATTTTCTTATCAAGCCCTGCTATATCAGTGCACCACCTTATACGATGCATCAATTCATTTAGCACCTTTTCAGGTTATAAAATCAACTTTACTAAATCACAAGTTATACCTCTGGGGAATCTGCAGTAGGTATCTGACACTCAGGGTGTTTTCCCCTTTAAATGGTTGCAGACAGGTTTTGTTTACTTAGGCATATTTATCATACCTACGTTTGACCAATTGTTCAAAGTTAACTTTACACAGTTATTTGACAAAATCAAACAGGATCTTGAGGAATGGAGCACTCTTCCCATTTCTTGGCTTGACCGAATATCCTTACTCAAAATGAACATTCTTCCTCGTCTGCTTTACCCAATACGAATGATTCCAGTCATTTTTACCCAACAAATACTTAAAAATATAAATGGCTGGTTTCTTTCTTTCATCCGAAACAAAAAAAGACCCTGTATTAAAATGTCTAAGTTACAGCTTCCCAGTAGTCTAGGGAGTCTGGATTTTCTAGACATCAAAAAATATTATGTGGTTGACTGGGTTTGCAGGGACCTCTCCTCAATTTGGCTAGACATTGAAGCTTCACAAGCAAAATGCCCTCTTATTAATTTGCTTTTCCTCAATAAGATGAAACTAGTTAAGGAGTATTGTCACAATCCAATAGCAATTAATACAGTCAGGGCTTGGAGGGCAGTGCGACAAATTGAGGGCAATGCAGCGAAAATATCACCCCTCACTCCAATAACCGGCAGTCCAGATTTTCAGCCTGGCATAATGGATTCTGGATTTAAACTTTGGATTTCTAAGGGTATTTTCCATCTATGAGATTTGTTTGATGAAGGAACGATGATGTCTTTTAGTCAAATAGTACAGAAACTTAACATACCCAAAAAGGATCTTTTTCATTTCTTTCAAATTAGAGATTATATACAGAAAAAAACATCACTGTTAACTGATTTCTATAGCTCTGACATAGAAAAGAAGGTGTTTTGTTCTAAGGGTAAAATCTCCATTTGTACTTTTTACAGTATCCTGAGGGAATGTTCTTGTGGAGAGGCTGAGCAGCTGGGAAGGGTCTGGGAGGGAGAGCTGGGAGTAGAAATTACAGCTGAAACATGGGAAGACATCTGTGATAATGCAAAGAAAATTTCAGTTTGTAAGAGAACCGAAGCATTGCAACTGAAAATTCTGCATAGAGTCCATCTGACTCCAGACTGTCTCTCGAAATTTAAGACGAGGGATTCTCCAATGTGTTCTAAATGTACAGTAAATACTGGATCTTTCACCCACTGTTTTTGGACCTGTCCCAAGCTTCAGGCATACTGGAGTGATATTTTGGGTGAAATGGAAAAGATTCTGAAGATGGAGCTTGAACTGTGTCTTTTCTCTTTGGCTTACCCAGCAGTCGTATTATTAATGCACATCAGAAAAAACTTCTAAACATCCTGACTTTTTGTGCGAGGAGGAACATTTTACTTTGTTGGATATCTGATAAGGCCCCTGGACTTTTTGGTTGGTGAAAATTAATCATGGAATACATTCCTTTGGACCTTTTGACATGTATGGTACACTCAAAAACAAATAGTTTTCATAAATCATGGCAACCTTTTCTGCAGTATGTAGATGTAAACCTGTCTGCTATACTAATAAGGGCTTTTGTATAGGATGTTGTGGTGATGTCTATATTTTGATGGAAGTGTTCTGATAGCTGTTATCTGTGAGGGGAAGAAATGTAAGTGTAAATGTATCTGGAAACTGAAAGTTTTGTTATGCTGAGCAAAAAAAGTTCCAAAAAAACCTGTGTGGATGAGTGTGTGCCTACAAAAACTTACTGTACATTCCCTAACCAAAAGCCGTGGATGAACCAGGAGGTACGTCATCTGCTGAAGGCTAGATCTGTGACATTCAAGTCTGGCGATACAGGCCTGTACCAGAAAACCAGGTATGATTTACAGAGGGCTACTTCAAGGACAAAGAGACAATTTTGAACAAGGGTGGAGGTGATATCAGATGCACGGCAACTCTGGCAGGGACTGAAAGACATTACCTCCTACAAAACGAAACCCAATAGTATGAATGGCAGCATTGCTTCACTACCAGATGAACTCCACGCCTTCTACGCACACATTGAAAGGGAGAACACAACTCCAACTGTGAAAATCTCTGCTGCACCTGAAGACCCTGTGATCTCTGTCTCAGAGGCCGATGTTATACTATCTTTAAAGAGAGTGAACTCTCACAAGGCAGAAGGTCCCGATGGAGTACCTGGTAAGGCTCTAGAAACCTGTACCAACCAACTAGTAGGAGTATTCAAGGACATTTTCAACCTCTCACTGCTACGGGCAGAAGTTCCCACTTGCTTCAAAAAGGCAACAATCATACCAGTGCCTCAGAAGAATAATGTGAGCTGCCTTAATGACTATCGCCTGCAGCACTCACATCGACAGTGATGAAATGCTTTGAGAGGTTGGTTATGACTAGACTGAACTCCTGCCTCAGCAAGGACCTGGACCCAGTGCGATTTGCCTATCGCCACAATAGGTCAATGGCAGACGTAATCTCAATGGCTCTCCACACAGCTTTAGACTACCTAGACAACACAAACACCTATGTCAGGATGCTGTTCATTGACTATAGCTCAGTTTTAATACCATAATTCCCATAATCCTGATTAAGAAGTTGCAGAACCTGGGCCTCTGTACTCCCTCTGCAATTGGATCCTCGACTTCCTAACCGGAAGACTACAGTCTGGTGATAACATATCCTCCGGGCTGACGATTAACACTGGTGCACCTCGGGTGTGTGCTTAGCCCACTGCTCTACTCTCTGTATACACATGACTGTGTGGCTAGGCATAGCTCAAATACCATCTACAAATTTGCTGACAATACAACCATTGTTGGTAGAATCTCAGGTGGTGATGAGAGGGCGTACAGGAGTGAGATATGCCAACTAGTGGAATGGTGTCGCAGCAACAACCTGGTACTGAACATCAGTAAGACAAAAGAGATGATTGTGGACTTCAGGAAGGGTAAGACAAAGGAACACATACCAATCCTCATAGAGGGATCAGAAGTGGAGAGGGTGAGCAGCTTCCAGTTCCTGGGTGTCAAGATTCTGAGGATCTAACCTGGTCCCAACATATTGATGTAGTCATAAAAGAAGGCAAGACAGCGGGTATACTTTATTACAAGCCTGAAGAGATTTAGCATGTCAACAAATACAGTGGCATGCAGAAGTTTGGGCACACCTGGTCAAAATTTCTGTTACTGTGAATAGCTAAGTGAGTAAAAGATGAACTGATTTCCAAAAGGCATAAAGTTAAAGACGACACATTTCTTTAATATTTTAAGCAAGAAAACTTCTTTATTTCCATATTTTACAGATTCAAAATAACAAAAAAAGAAAAGGGCCTGAAGCAAAAGTTTGGGCACCCTGCATGGCAGTACTTAGTATCACCCCCTCTGGCAAGTATCACAGCTTGTAAATGCTTTTTGTAGCCAGCTAAGAGTCTTTCAGTTCTTGTTTGGGGGATTTTCGCCCATTCTTCCTTGCAAAAGGCTTCTAGTTCTGTGAGATTCTTGGGCCGTCTTGCATGCACTGCTCTTTTGAGGTCTACCCACAGATTCTCGATGATGTTTAGGTCAGGGGACTGTGAGGGCCATGGCAAAACCTTCAGCTCGCGCCTCTTGAGGTAGTCCATTATGGATTTTGAGGTGTGTTTAGGATCATTATCCTGTTGTAGAAGCCATCCTCTTTTCATCTTCGGCTTTTTTACAGACGGTGTGATGTTTGCTTCCAGAATTTGCTGGTACCTAATTGAATTCATTCTTCCCTCTACCAGTAAATGTTCCCCGTGCCACTAGCTGCAACGCAAGCGCAAAGCATGATCGATCCACCCATGTTTAACAGTTGGAGAGGTGATCTTTTCATGAAATTCTGCACCCTTTTTTCTCCAAACATACCTTTGCTCATTGCGGCCAAAAAGTTCTATTCAAAAAGTTCAAAGGAACATCTAAACAAGTCTGATGTATTTTGGAAACAAGTCCTGTGGACTGATGAAGTTAAAATAGAACTTTCCAAGGAAGAATGGGCGAAAATCCCCGAAACAAGAATTGAAAGACTCTTAGCTGGCTACAAAAAGTGTTTACAAGCTGTGATACTTGCCAAAGGGGGTGTTACTAAGTACTGCCATGCAGGGTGCCCAAACTTTTGCATCAAGCCCTTTTCCATTTTTGTTATTTTGAATCTGTAAAATATGGAAATAAAGAAGTTTTCTTGCTTAAAATATTAAAGAAATGTATCATCTTTAACTTCGTACCTTTTGGAAATCAGTTCATCTTTTACTCGCTTAGCTATCACAGTTACAGAAATTTTGACCAGGGGTGCCCAAACTTTTGCATGCCACTGTACACTTAAAAACTTCTACAGTTGTACCATGGAAAGCATTCTGACAGGCTGCATCACTGTCTGGTATAGAAGGGCTACTGGACAGGACCGAAAGAAGCTGCAGAAAGTTGTAAATCTAGTCAGCTCCATCTTGGGCACTAGCCTACAAAGTACCCAGGATGTCTTTAGGGAGCCGTGTCTCAGAAAGGCAGTGTCTATTATTAAGGACCTCCAGCACCCAGGACATCCCCTTTTCTCACTGTTACCATCAGGTAGGAGGTACAGAAGCCTGAAGGCACACACTCAGTGATTCAGGAACAGCTTCTTCCCCTCTGCCATCTGGTTCCTGAATGGACATTGAAGATTTGGACATTACCTCACTTTTTTTTAAATATACAGCATTTCTGTTTTTGCACATTTTTAAAAATCTATTCAATATACATAATTGATTTACTTGTTTATTATGTTTTATTTTATTTATTCTCTCTCTCTCTCTCTCTCCCCCCCCACCCCCAGATTATGTATTGCATTGAATTGCATTGAACCTGCTGCTGCTAAGTTAACAAATTTCACGTCACATGCTGGTGATAATAAACCTGATTCGGATTCCCATTTTCTCCAAACTCAAGGCGTACCCATGGGCACCCACGCGGACCCCAGCTATGCCTGCCTTTTCGTTGGCTACCTAGAACAATCCATGTTCCAAGTCTTCCTGCACTACACTGACATCTGCATTGGTGATGTTTCTTTCACCCAGGCTGAGTTTGTCAATTTCATCAATTTTGCCTCCAATTTCCACCCTGCCCTTAAATTCACTTGGTCCATTTCTGACACCCCTCCACCCCTCTCCCCCTTCTCGATCTCTCTGCCTCCATCACTGGAGATAAACTGAGTACCAATATCTTTTAGAAATCTACCAATTCCCATCTTGACTATACCTCTTCCCACCCTGTCTCCTGTAAAAATACTATTCCCTTTTTTCAGTTCCTTTGTCTCCACCGCATCTGTTCCTGGGATGAAGCTTTCTTTTCCAGGGCTTCAGAGATCTCCTCCTCCTTGAAAGAACAGGGTTTCCCTTCCTCCAGCATCGATGATGCCCTCACTTGCAGCTTCTTCACATCCCGGACATCCGCACTCACCCCATCTTCCCGCCACCTTAACAGGGATCGAGTTTCTTTTGTCCTCACCTACCATCCTTTGAGGCTCCACATCCAACATATCATTTTCCGCAACTCCGCAACCTTCAACGGGAACTAGCCACCAGAATCAGAATCAGGTTTATTATCACCGGCATGTGACAAGAAATTTAACTTAGCAGCTGCAGTTCAATGCAATACATGATAACATAGAAATAATAAATAAATTACAGTAAGTATATATATATATATATATATATATATATATATATGTATATCTTTAGTAGATTAAAAATAGTGCAAAACAGAAATAACACATATTTAAGGAAGTGAGGTAGTGATCAGGGGTTCAATATCCATTTAGGAATCATATGGGCTTCGCACTCAGATCTGCAGCTGGATCTTCAACTTCCTCACAGACAGGACCCAGGCTGTAAAAATAGGGGACAAGCTCTCGTCTACAATCACTCTGAGCACCGGTGCCCCACAAGGCTGTGTACTCAGCCCCCTGCTGTACTCACTGTACACCCATGATTGTGTAGCCAAGTTTCCATCAAACTCAATATATAAGTTTGTTGATGACACAACAATTGTAGGCCATATCTCGGGTAATGATGAGTTTGAGTACAGAGAGGAAATTAAGAACCTGGTGGCATAGTGCGAAGACAATAACCTATCCCTCAACACCAGCAAAACGAAGGAACTGGTTGTTGACTTCAGAAGGAGGAGCAGACCACACAACCCAATTTACATCGGTGGTGCGCAAGTGGAACAGGTCAAAAGCTTTAAGTTCCTCGGGGTCAATATCACAAATGACCTGACTTGATCCAACCAAGCAGAGTTCACTGCCAAGAAGGCCCACCAGCGCCTTTACAGAGAGGTTACACATTTCTGTATAGGTCTGTATAACCATTAAACAATTACAGCACGGAAACAGGCCATCTTGGCCATTCTAGTCCGTGACAAGTTACTTTATTTGAAACGTCATGAGCAACCTTGGTGCAGGGATATTCTGGTTTGAATACAGAGAAAGACAACAAAGATGATTCCTAATTTTATACCATTAAACTGTGATTTAATAGGCGAAAGTACAATTAAAAATTAATGGTTGCAGGTGTTTTAACTTAAAAGGCGTATAAAAGTCCAATGTTTAATTTCATATTTTAGGATTTTAAAGACTTTATACATTCCTGACAAAAAGAGTGAGTGAAAGAAAATCTTGAAAAACTAAATAGTGATGTGGTCAAGGCATGCAATAATATAGATTTGGTTTTCCTAACTACACACAAGCAACCAAATAGAACAAAATTACAAAATCAGAT
This sequence comes from Mobula hypostoma, assembly GCF_963921235.1. Lineage (NCBI taxonomy): Eukaryota > Metazoa > Chordata > Chondrichthyes > Myliobatiformes > Myliobatidae > Mobula > Mobula hypostoma. The sequence goes on along the minus strand of NC_086099.1, from coordinate 118,742,916 downwards.
GACAAAAATGAGCAATATTCATTTTTGCCATTCCAAAAAGCAAAGGGAGTATGGTATAAGGCAAGGGCAAGAAAGAAGACAAAAACAAAATAATCTAGGTCATTAAGTATAGCTCACATGCTCTTAACTGGCCCTGGATATTTAAGTGGTAAGACAGCTACTATACACAATTAATTGTGGTGTCTGTGGTGGCCAGTGCTATCATGTTTGCTGTTGTGTGCTGGGGCAGCAGGCTGAGGGTAGCAGACACCAACAGAATCAACAAACTCATTCGTAAGGCCAGTGATGTTGTGGGGATAGAACTGGACTCTCTCACAGTGGTGTCTGAAAAGAGGATGCTGTCTAAGTTATATGCCATCTTGGACAATGTCTCCCATCCACTACATCATGTACTGGTTGGGCACAGGAGTACATTCAGCCAGAGACTCATTCCACCGAGATGCAACACAGAGCGTCATAGGAAGTCATTCTTGCCTGTGGCCATCAAACTTTACAACTCCTCCCTCGGAGGGTCAGACACCCTGAGCCAATGGGCTGGTCCTGGACTTATTTCTTGGCATAATTTACATATTACTATTTAACTATTTATGGTTTTATTACTATTTATTATTTATGGTGCAACTGTAACAAAAACCAATATCCCCCTGGATCAATAAAGTATGACTATGACTAATTGGAATTAACTTGTAGACTATGGGCATCACTGGGAAAGCCAGCATTTCCCTATTGCCCTATAGCACCTTCCCCTATTGCCTTTGAAAAGAAGGTGGCTTGATAGCAGCTTCAATTGATATCTTTGGATTGTTGGTCAATATTTCTGGAAAATTATTCTGACGTTTTGGCCATGTTACGTACCCCATAACTGGGTTGCCAAACCAGCAGAAATGAACCACTTAGTTGGAGTCTGGTTAACAGAAACTAATAAAGTTTTATTAAAGAAATAAGTAACACAGTACTCTAATCGTACGATATAAATGCAACAGGTTAGCAATGATAAAACACACGTACACAGAACTAGGGTAATAGGAATCAATCAAGCTCTATCGCAGTCTAGGGGTAAAATGATCAGTCTCAAGTGACGCAGAGTTCAGTTCAGCTTAGTACAGTTCGCAGTAATCGCTGTTGTGCCGTTGGAGAGAGAGAGAGAGAGAGAGAGAGATATGCAAATCTGATTCAGCAGACCTTTGATGTTCTTCGCAGTTGGCTTTCGGGCGGACCCTTTTTTATGTCTTCTGTGGTCACCAACTGTGATCCCTCCGCTCCGGATATGACCGTCCTTCCGCGGTGAACCTGGCACCCAGGCAAGGGCGGACACACACACCAGGTTCCCGCCGAACGCACCCTTTCACCCTGTGTGTCTATGGTCGCTTCCCGCGACCAGACCTCCAAATTCACACCAACTTGTGGGGGCACACCGCTCTTCCAGGGTCTCGTTATCTCGTGATCTCGTGGTGTGTGTCGTGCCTTAGGGAACCTGTTCTTTTTAACCCCCTGCTGGGGTATTGCCTGTCCATCAAACTTCAAACAGTTCAGGTTCAAAGCAATCAGTCTGTCAATATCTGAAATGCGTTTCTTTCTCATTAAACTCTCTCTTCTCTCTTACTAGCATTTTGAATGTTTCTCCATTGTCTCTCTTATCTCTCTCATCAGCATCAATCTTCTGATAGCTTGGTTTGTCGTCACACCCCTATCCTTCAAAGGATTCTTATCGGGGTAAAGATTATGGGCATGAATACATTATTAGATACACACTAATATACATGGTCATCAGCTATTCGGCTAATACAGAGAACTTTAAGTTGTCAACACCTTGACCGACAGTCAGCAATCACATTTTCCGTTCCTTTTATGTGTGTTATTTTAATATCCTCTAAGACCAGGCTCCAACTTAGCAACCTTTTATTTTTATCCTTCATAGTGGCCAAAAACACTAATGGGTTGTGATCAGTGTAAATTATTAGTGGTTTCCATCCCGGACAAATATAACAAAGATCGTCCCACACAAACTTCGCATTCTTTGGCAAGAGCTTAGTAAGAGGGAGGGTAATATTCGCAAAGTTTTTGCAAAACTTCCTATAGTACCCCACCATCCCCAAGAACCTTCTCAGGGCTCTCTTGTCTGTCGGGGTGGGGACTTCAGAGATAGCCCGCACCTTAGCCTACATCGGTGCCAGCTGCCCCTGTCTTACCACAAACCCCAGATAAGTGATCTTTCCATGGCCGAATTCACTTTTTGCGAGGTTCGCTGTCAGGCTGGCTTCAAACAGCTTTTTAAACAGTCCCTCTACTGCCACAATGTGCCCTTCCCACGTGTCACTCCAGACCACTAAATCGCCAATATACGCTTCTGCGTTCTTTAGCCCTTTTGTCACTGAATTAATCATCCTATAGGGGTGTTGCTTACTAGGCTGACCTGATGCGACAACAACACCATGTCCCGGCTCTTTGCATCGCCTCGGGACATCCGGACATACGTGTGCGTGCCAGTTAATTATCTTTCTCAGCAGCTCACTCTGTTCGGGCGTTAAGTGAGAGAACTTATCAGCAAAGTTGGCCAAAACAATAGAGTTCTCCCATCTGGTCAGCACCATACTTATCTTTTCAAAATGGGTCTTCCCCTTATCAGGTGGCACCCTAGCCTCATTAATTTTCGTGATAACACCGACTAGGTCTGCTCTCTTATCGTGGCAAGCTGTTAGCATATCAATAGGCTGTGTCGGCTCACGTCTACAATAGTCAATAGCATCCCTCCTCCTGTGCAGCCAGTAAAACTCTTTCATGATTCTATCGACTGTCTTCCTCACCCCAAAATGTCCACCGAGGGGTATCTTGTGGGCCAGGTTAAGAATCTCGCCCCTATAAATTTTCGGTACTACCACCTGGTGTACCACCCCCCATTCCTCATCTGCGGGCACGGTACGTGGTCTCCATTTCCTCATTAGTACTCACTCCTTCATATAATAGCCCACTGGCTCCCTTTTTAATTCCGCTTCAGAGAGAGCTGTCTCCACCAAAACCATCAGCTCCTCGTCTCACTCCTGTGCCTGTATAAATTCCTTCCTTGCTAATGATAAGTCTAACTCAACTCCCTTACTTCCTTCCGTTTTACTATGCTCCTTCTTTTCACTTTCTAACCCCTCCTGGTACAAGGCCGGTAAAAACGTCTCAGCTAAATCTACATTCGCTTCGGCAGCCTTTCTGGACATGCGCTGAGTCACTGCGCAAACGGAATAAACCCGTGAGTCCATGGGCGGAGCCTCAATGCTGGCAGGCTGGCTTGTCAGTTTTACTGCTGAGAACATATTTCCGCCGGCGAGGTCATTACCAATTAAGACCTCCACGTCTTCCACTGGTAATTCAGGTCTCACCCCTATCGTGACCGGTCCGGAGACCAAATCGCTTTTTAGGTGTAACTGGTGCAAAGGTACTGCTTCAGTCCCTTTCGCAATGCCTTTTATCACCCTGACCTCCCCAGTCTGGGTCTCTGAACTAAAGTCTAACACACTCTTTAAGATCAATGACTGACAAGCTCCAGTGTCTCTCCAGATCCGTACTGGAACCGGGTTTAACCCCTCCTTCACTGACACCAATCCGGCCGAGATAAACTTCTCGCGCCCTTCCTGAACTTTATCAGACCTCTTCTCCCCTAGCGGTTTGTTTGCCAGCTCAATACAGCCAGTCGGAACCGTCGTTTTTCCTTTCCCCGTCTCCTTTTTTGGGGCAAAGCACCTGGACGCAAAGTGACCGGCTTTTTCAGAATTATAGCATACAACCCCAGGAGACTTCCTACCAAACTGCTCCCGGTCTTCCTTATTTTTCTCACTAGTCCCCGGCTTACTTTCTGACTTTTCTGGCGGACTCTCTCCGCCCTCTTGACTACACTTCTGGTAGTTTTTACTCGGGGTAAACTTCGCTTTGTGCATTAACACATATTCATCCGCTAACTTAGCAGTTGCGGCTAAGGTTTCTGCCTCTTTCTCATCTAGATAAGGCCTCATACCTTCAGGGACACAACCTTTAAACTGCTCAATCAGTATTAGCTGTAGCAGTCTATCATAATCCCCACTCAACACTCACAATACATCTGCATCTCACGGGCAAACTCTAAATACGTGCGGCCCCACTGCTTCCTCGCATTCCGGAACCTCTGCCGGTATGCCTCCGGGACCAACTCATAAATCCTGAGTATCACCCCTTTCACCACATCATACCTCTGAGCATCTGCGAACAATGCTGAGTAAGCTTGTTGAGCTTTTCCTTTAAGTACGCTCTGAAGCAAAACAGCCCACTTATCCCTCGGCCAGTCCTGACTTGCAGCAACTTTTTCAAAATGTAGAAAGTACGGATCAACATCAGCCTCCTCAAATGGGGGAACCAGCCTAACCTCTTGGGTCGCCCTGAACCCTCCACCTTGGTTTGGCATGGGCCCCTGCGCTAGCCTCATCCTTAACTTCTCCAGCTCGAATTCCCTTTTCCTCTGTTTGTCTCTCACTTCTCATTCTAACTGCCTGTCCCTCTCTTCTCGCTCCAGCTGTTTTACCCGGATCTCGTGCTCGAGTCTCAATTTTTCAATCTGCAGCTGTACTGCTTCTCCACCAGGTTTTCCCATAGATACCACCTCCAGCTCCCCTTGGGGAAACACACTTTTAGATACGTAATCCTCAATGATAGCTCTGTGCATCTCCGCTCTCCTCATTGTCGACTTCCCCTTAAAAAGATTCAACCGTTTGGCCACAGTTGCCAATTCTGATTTCTGGCATCCTCTAATGCCTCCAAGGTTGGCGCCTTTAGAAATTCCTCAATCTCCATTTCTGCTGTTTGCCCTTTCTTTCTTTCAGGAATTTTAACCCAATCAATTTACCCAGACCCAAATTTAGCATTCAAAATCCCGGACGAGATCCCCACTTATGTTAAGTACCTCATAACTGGGTTGCCAAACCAGCAGAAATGGACCACTTAGTTGGAGTCTGGTTAACAGAAACTAATAAAGTTTTATTAAAGAAATAAGTAACACAGTACTCTAATCGTACAGATATAAATGCAACAGGTTAGCAATGATAAAACACACGTGTACACAGAACTAGGGTAATAGGAATCAATCAAGCTCTATCGCAGTCTAGGGGTAAAATGATCAGTCTCAAGTGACGCAGAGTTCAGTTCAGCTTAGTACAGTTCGCAGCAGTCGTTGTTGTGCCGTTGGAGAGAGAGAGAGAGAGAGAGATAGAGATATGCATATTTGATTCAGCAGACCTTTGACGTTCTTCGCAGTTGGCTTTCGGGCGGACCCTTTTTTATGTCTTTTGTGGTCACCATCTGTGACCCCTCCACTCCGGATATGACCGTTCTTCCGCGGTGAACCCGGCACCCAGGCAAGGGCGGACACACACACCAGGTTCCCGCCGATCGTACCCTTTCACCCTGTGTGTCTATGGTCGGTTCCCACGACCAGACCTCCAAATTCACACCAACTTGTGGGGGCACACCGCTCTTCCAGGGTCTCGTTATCTCGTGATCTCGTGGTGTGTGTCGTGCCTTAGCAAACCTGTTCTTTTTATCCCCCTGCTGGGGTATCACCTGTCCATCAAACTTCAAACAGTTCAGGTTCAAAGCAATCGGTCTGTCAATATCTGAAATGTGTTTCTTTCTCGTTAAACTCTCTCTTCTCTCTTATTAGCATTTTGAATGTTTCTCCATTGTCTCCCTTATCTCTCTCATCAGCATCAATCTTCTGATAACTTGGTTTGTCGTCACAGCCAATACAAGCAAATACAGTCGGGTAAGTATACATCATTAGTCTGGTAACCAAATCAACGTATGGGCCAACTTTAATAAATAGTGTCAAATCTTTATGACCCAACTTAAAGGCATGAAATTTCAAATCCTTAAATGCCTCCATGCCTTCAAAAACTCAGCAGTCACATGAAAAGGGAATCTTGAAATAAATGCATAATCAGGGTGTAAAAAAATACATAGAACTGAAATCAATGGAAAAGGTTTCATAATCTGTGTTCATTAGCATTGTGACATTATGCAACATAATCAGTAACTGTAACATAACAGGAGTGGAATTTTTTTGTCTCTAGAAATGAGTTGTTCGAGCTCCAACAACTATTTTGAAAACTCCTCATTGTTGGCTTACCTGTGTACCAAGTCAAAATGTAGAACATTCATCGTGTTCCATTTAAGTCAAACTTCCTGCCTGATCTTTATCCTTAACAAATGTTATATCAGAAACTTTCATAGTGAACTGCATGTAAACATCTTAGGGTGGAGAAAAGTGAAGAGACAGGATCGAGGTTCAGTTTCTTTTGATGGCCTTGTGATAGATTTTCATATCCTAACAAAATTCAGAACTGAAACAAACAGGCAAAGAAACAGCAAGCAAAAGATGCACCAAAAAAGGAGCTATAGCGTAGGTGATAACATACAAAGTCCTTTCAGAATTATCTTAAAGAATCCTATCCAACTATAATGTAACATCTTCAAACTTGCACTTCAATGCTACTTAACAAACCAAAAAAGGCACTATACATTTTTACACAGTTTTAAACTTAGATCTAATTTAACAGCTCTAATTATTACTTCTTTTACATGTCACAGTTTTACTCCCAGGCTTTTCAAAAAGTTTATGGTTTAAAATGATAATGACAAATTATTCAGGAAATTAACATATAAATTCAACAATTTTCTGCTGGCATAAAAACACCAGTGAAACGTCACTCATACAATTGGCTATAGGATTATTGAATGAGGATAACTTTTAATCACTTAGGTATTTATGTGGTAATTGTGGAACATTTCACGAAATTCCCATTGTACTACAGACAACTCCTATAACTTTATCAACTTTGTGATATATTCTATAATTGCCAAGTTTGGACATTTCTTAAACCACAATTTGTCACTTTATATTTTTGCACTGCCATGTTTATCGAAAATCATCAAGTGCAAAGATGTTAAGTTACTGAATGATAGATTAGGCTTAATTTGATTCAATGAACCCAAGTCTGTCTGGAATAACAATCAAGAGTGGGGAAAATGCTCTCTCTCTCCTCCCTATAAAATCTTCTACAGGACACAATGTGGAGCTTTAAGGCATCAAATGATTACAATTACAGACATCCCACCCTGCAAAAACTCATTTCAGGGAGGTAGCACCATCAATTTGTAGGAGACTTCTGGGAGAGGTGGGATGTCTGCAATAGAGTAGCTCCTTAGCAGCTGGCCAGCTAGTTTAAATAACGTTAGCTATGCTAATGAACGAATGACACCTGTTAAACTCACCTCAACATGTCTTTTACAGTCTTAACCCACCATGCACAATAGAAAAGTCACTGTTGGAAACAGTGCAGCGAGCAACACTGTCATTATTTTGACCCCTATTAGGCAGGGGTACACTTTAGTGTAGACTGGGGTGACGTACGTTTTATATATTTTTTTGGAACACTCTGCCATGGCGTGCTCTCGCGCTCTCTCTCTCTCTCTCTCTCTCTCTCTCTCTCGTGGTCGCTCATGTGCTCTCAAACGCTCTCACTTGCTTTCTCTCTCGCTCGCTCTTTCGCTCACATGCTCTCGCTTGCTTTCTCTCTCGCGCGCTCTCGCGCTCTCTCTTGCTTTTCTCTCGCTCACTCTCAAAAAAATTGATTTCCATGATATGGTATATAATTTGCGGGCATCAGGGAGCCACTATTAATATGCGGGAGACTCCCGGAAGTTCCGGGAGAGGCGGGATGTCTGCAATTGCAAAAGTTTCAGTATTTTTATGTGGTGCTAAATAGGGTACTGTTTAAGAATTAAATGCAAACTTGCAAGATAATGTGAAAATAAATCAGTAATTACAGAGTCTAAGCTTCATCAAAACAATGCAACTAATTTAACCATCCAATAAATAAAGGCATCCGTTAGTCTTGTGAGACTATGGATCTGCGCCTGGAAAGTCTTCAGTCTCCAGGGCGCAGGCCTGGGCAAAGGTGTATGGAAGACCAGCAGTTGCCCATGCTGCAAGTCTTCCCTCTCCACGACACCAATGTTGTCCAAGGTAAGGGCATTAGGACCCATACAGCTTGGCACCAGTGTCGTCGCAGAGCAATGTGTGATTAAGTGCCTTGCTCAAGGATACAACATGTTGCCTCAGCTGGGGCTTGAACTCACGACCTTCAGGTCGCTAGTCCAACGCCTTAACTACGTGGGCACGTGCCCACAACCATCCAATATTAATAAGAAAAATAAGCACCCAAAATGAATAATGACATTTTCAGCTTGTCACAAGGCTCAACTCATAATTTCACCCATTTATGCCCAGATCCAGCAACTTCCTCCCTCTGTCTTGCACAAAATCAAGCCACTCTGGTGAGTATTGGAGAAGTTTTCTAAAAGCTGAGTCTTATTGGCCACTGGCACCATAAGTAGATTTTAGAACAGGAAACACTCTGCCTGTGTTCTTTCCACCACACAGGCTGGCTAATGAAAAGATTACTCACTAGCCAGAATCTAAACCTAAAATCTTCATTCATTGGTATTGTTTGAGCAAGGAACCAAATTGCTATTTTGGTTGTCAAATGATGCATGAGTGGGTATGGCAGATTGCTGTGGAAACAGCACAGATACAGTACAGGAGAACAAAGATTGTTTTGGAAGGACAGATTATACTTATAATTGCAGCATACAAAAGGCTGGAGGAACTCGGAGGGCCAGGCAGCATCTATGGAGGAAACTGATCACTGCATTGCTAGATCCAGTTCAAACCAAATCATCAACAACGACGATGAGACGGCATACAGAAGGAGGGAGAATGGCTGCTAGAATGGTGGGAGCACAACAACTTGAGTCTTAATGTGGCAAGACCAAGGAGATGATTGCGGACTTCAGGAAGTTGCAGGCTGACAACATCTCACAACAGATAAACGGCTCTTCCATGGAGCAAGTTAGAAGCACCGAGTTTCTGGGAGTGTACATAACAAGCAATTTCACCTGGCCCATCAACACCACCTCTTTAATCAAGAAGGTACAACAGCGTCTCCACTTCTTGAAGAGTTTGAACCGAGCAAGGTTTCCCTCCACCCGCTTCTAACCAATTTTTACAGGGGCACCATTGTGAGTGTCCCTACCAGCTGCATCACCATCTGTTATGGGAATTGCGAGGCATCTGACCACAAGACCCTACAAAGGATTGCAAGGACTGCTAAGAGGATTATAGGTTCTCTCTTCCACTCAACCAAGGTATTTTATCAAGAACACTGCGTACACAGGGCCCTTAGTATTGTCAATGATCCCTCTGATCCATCCAACAGTCTCTTTGACCCCCTACCATCAGGAAAGAGGTACTGTGGCATGAGGACAAGTACCGTTAGGATGGGAAACAGCTTCTTCCCTCAGGCTGTGAAACAAATAAACTTCCTGCCACCACCAAGGTCTAATCACGTATGAAGCACCAGTAGCATTATATTGTTTACTTTTTAACTTGTGGTGTAAATGCACCTTATTATTTGTTAATTTATTTATAGTAATATTACTTAAGTGCTGCATGTGAGTTACATGTACTGTGTTGTTTTATTTGGCAATATACATGTGCACAGTAGGATGAACATAATTGTGAACTCGAACGAAGTGGGTACCACCCGCCCCATTCAAAATACTGCTCTGGGTTCTCTTCATACCATCCCAATCTAAAATTCAACTGTATTTCCTGCCATAAGTGCTACCTGACCTGCTGAATTCTTGCAGTCTTCTGCGTGTTGCTCCAGATTCCAGCATGTATAGTCTCCTGTGTCTCCATTGTGTTTTTAATTGCTGTCTTAATTATGACCAGAACTCCTGCAAGAATTATGGGTAACCCTGAAAGGGATGACAAGTATTGCTCTTTAACATTTAAAACAATTTCTGTCCTTCAATAGAAAAGGGACATTATATTGTCCATATGTGGATTTCACAATCTCTAATAAATTTAAACAAATCAATAAAAACCCAAAAATCACTTTAGAATGTTATTTTTTAACTTAGCATGCAAGACTGGTGGCTCATCTTATTGATTAATCAAGCTCCAACACAGTTGCAACCATTTCAACTAGCCGGGAACCCAGAATCTATCATCACCATATTCTTCTGCAACTGCAAATAATCTTTTTAAAAAGACTGAAGTGCTCCACCATTCTTTATAACAGCTAACTCAGTCCTCAAGATCTTGCATTTATCCAATTCCCTTTCGATTTTCGTAAATATCAGCCAGCTTTGAATATAGAGTCACGGTCATAAAAAGATACAGCACAGAAGCAGGCCCATCAGTCTACCAAATGCAAACCAACTAAACTGTCATTTACAGTAGTCAATAATCCAATTTATTTTATTTTCCTGACATACTCATCAACTCTCCCCAGATCATACCCCTCAACAACCTCCAATGAAAACATCAACACTGGCGGAAGCTCATGTAATCACAGTGAGAATGTGCCAACTCCAAACAGGTTGCATTCAAGGTCTGTACTGACCACAGATCTCTGTTTCTGTGAGGCAAAAGCTTTTCAGCTGTTTCATTCTCCCACCCACAAATATAACGAATAACTGAGCACGCTGAACACCCAGGGATAAAGGATTCCAGAAGAAGTAATGAAATCTCTCTTCATCTCTGTCTTAATTGACCCAACCCATAGAAACATAGAAAACCTGCAGCACAGTACAGGCCCTTCGGCCCACAATGCTGTGCCGAACATGTACTTACTTTAGAAATTACCTAAGGTTATCCACAGCCTCTATTTTTCTAAGCTCCATGTACCTATCCAGGAGTCTCTTAAAAGACCCTATTGCATCCACCCCCCCCCATATCTGAAAACTATGTTTCCTAGTTGTAGAAATGCCTGCCATGCCATTTATGCATCTTTTTTAAGTCAACCCATCACAAACTGTCAAATTTCAGTAAAATTGCCACATTTACATGTAAGTTATGAGTAAAGGCCCCCTTCTATGTTTTTGTTTCCTGGGACAATAACTTCATTCCCAGAATCAATCTAGTTACTCAGTATTGCATTACCTGTGCTAACTTTCTGCTTTAATATACAATCTGATTTAATACAACCAGATCCCAATTCTAACATTAATTTTAAGGAAAAAATTCCCAGCTGCTACTCTCCTTGCCAAATCTCTTTCTGATTGAGAAAGTGATAAATGGGAGTGCAGTGACTATAACCAGCCTGCAATGCTCTATATCCTGCTACTTTCCGCTTCACTTTGTAACGAGGTTGGTATACTATGGTGATCTTTCACAAAGACATCAAAAAGATCTGAAGGCCTACTTACTTCATCCAATCTCAATCATTTTCAAATTCAAGTTAAAATTCAGTTTATTGTCTTTCAACCCTACATATGTATACCACCAATTAAACAACGTTCCTCTGGACCAAGGTGCACAACACAGTACAGGTGTCCCCTGCTTTTCGAACGTTCGCTTTACGACACCTCGCTGTTACGGAAGACCTACATTAGTTACCTGTTTTTGCTAACAGGTGTTTTTACTATTACGAAAAAAGGCAGCGCGTGCCCTGAGCAGCCAAGCTCCTCCCATGGAACTGCATTCTAGCCAGGATTGCTTAAACACATGCCTGTGAGTATCTGTGCTTTATGTCGATTTATTTTGAGCATCCGTTTGCAAGATGAGTTCTAAGGTATCAGAAAAGCCTAAAAGAGCTCATAAGGGTGTTACACTTAGCATAAAACTAGACATAATTAAGCGACTCGATCATGGTGAACAAAATAAGGACAAAGTGGGTTTGGCTTGTGGAAGTTGACAAAGATAATGTTGAAGAGGTTTTGGCATCCCATGACTAAGAACTGACAGATGAGGAGCTGATGCAATTGGAAGAGGAAAGGATAACAGTCGAAACTGAATGCAGTAGCGAACGGACCAAAAGTGAAGTCGTCCAGGAACTGAACGTGAAGCAACTGCATGAGATTTTCACTGCAGTGATTGCAGAAAACTACAGCTTTAATTTTGAAAGGGTACGTAGGTTTAGGGCATATTTGCAGGATGATTTGAGTGCTTACAAAGAACTGTATGATAGAAAAATGCGCGAAGCTAAGCAGTCAAGCATACTGTCATTTTTAAAGCCTTCCACATCAGCCACAGCAGACGACGAACCTCAACCTTCGACATCGAGGCAGGCAGACACAGAAGAAGAAGATGACCTGCCTGCCCTGTTGGAAACAGACAACAATGAGATGACACCTCAGTGTCCCACCACCCCTGTGGTCCCAATCTCCGGGCCACAGACCGATACATTGCCGCGAAGCATGCAGTGGTGCAGCAGTAGCCAGGACGCACCCAGCACATCTTTAAGAAAAAAAGCCAAAATAAACAAGCTAATTAATTAGGTGCCACCCGGCACTTAAATGTCGGCCCAGATCAGAGGTGATTGCTAATTGCGTCGCCTCTGATCTGGGCCGACATTTACGTACCAGGCGGCACCTAATTAATTAGCTTGTTTATTTCGGCCTTTTTCTTAAAGATGTGCTGGGTGTGTCCCGGCTACCACTGCACCACTGCATGCTTCGCAGATCGGTATCGGTCCACGGCCTGGAGGTTGGGGACCACTGCACCAACCCACCCTCCGACGACTCAGCCTAGCACACCATCATCAGTGTGCTCGGCGCTGTCTTCCCAATTCCAGTAAGTGATACTACACTGTACATACATTATTTCTACTTTATATAGGCTGTGTATTTTTATGTGTTATTTGGTATGACTTGGCAGTTTCATAGCTTAAAGGTTACTGTAGAGAGTGTTTCTGCCGAGAGCGCTTGCGTGAGATTTTCGCTACTGTGGACAGTGCAGCAATGATTGTAGAAAAGTATTTCAACTGTATATAGGCTGTATATTTATCATATCATTCCTGCTTTTACTACATGTTATTGTTATTTTAGGTTTTATGTGTTATTTGGCATGATTTGGTGGGTTATTTTTTTTGGGTCTGCGAACGCTCACAAATTTTTCCCAAATAAATAAATGGTAATTGCTTCTTCACTTTACGACATTCCGGCTTACGAACCATTTCATAGGAACGCTCTGCCTTCAGATGGCGGGGGAAAGCTGTACATATAACTCATACACTTAACAGAAAGTAATATTACCACAAATAATAAAATGCATATACGATACAAGTTGAAATATAAACTAGAACACTAGTGGCACTTCATATGTCATGAGACCTGGGTGGTTGCAGGAAGTTCAGTTGTCTTACAGCCTGGGGGAAGAAGTTTACCATTCTAACAGTTCTTGTCCTAATGGTACAGTACCACCTGCCTGATGGTAAGGTGTCAAAGAGATTGTTGAACAGATGGGAAGGATCATTGAGAATGCTAAGGACCCTGCGTACACAGCAGTCCCAATACATATCTTTAATGGTAAATGGTCGATCGAAGACTGAATTGACGTGATGAGGTCCCGGCCCTAGAGTGTATCAAATCAAATGAACTCAATGTATGGTCGTCGATTTAGGCATTGGGCCAGATTGAAAAGGTCAGGGTATTGGGGCCCAAGGCGAGGTACAGGCCGGTTCAGATTCTTCTCAAGGTTTACTCGGCTCTGTGCTGAACTATGGGTCTCTTGTGAACTTCAGTTCAGAACATTATTTGCTTATGGTTCTTAAGATGTTGGAAAAGATTTGTAGCTCAGGTTGAGGACATTGTTGATGAGTGGCTCGCTGAACTGACTTTTTAGCTTGCAGAGGTTTTGTTGGTCTATTGGTCATTTCCGACACATTCTTGATTTCTACGACCATTTAACATCACAGTAGCACAACCTACAGCCACACTATGCCAACGTCTATCAAGAATAAAAGACTGCCTACCTACGACGCACAAAATAAACACTATATACAGAATTCCATGCGCCAACTGCGACAAACATTACGTTGGCCAGACTGGTAGGAAGCTATCAACAAGGGTACATGAACACCAAATGGCTGTAAACCATCATGATCAACTTTTCCCTATATCTATACATTGTGACTGCAAAACACAACAATTCAACTGGACCAACGTCACTATCCTAGGCCAAGTCCATCAACGACAAGCCCAAGAATTCTTAGGCTACGTCCACACTAGACCAGATAATTTTGAAAATGCCAGTTTTGCGTAAAAACAATAGGCGGCCACAGCAAGCGTTTTTGAAAATCCCTCCGTCCAAATTAAATCAGGTATTTGGGCGAATCTCCTCCTGCTGGGCATGCGCAGGACGCATCTACAGAAAACAAGCGACAAGTTTGGTGTCGAATCTTGCTGTGAAAATGCACATTTGTGCAGTTACAGACTAGAAAAACGTAAAAGGAAATTGCCAAACAACAGACAGCTGTTGGCTCTCGTGCAGGAGGACTTAAAACTAAAAAAAAACAAATACTGGAGCGTATGGAGGCAACCGACAGGGAGTTCACGGACAGTATGACCCGGCTGACGACGAACATTGAAAAACTGACTAACTCTGTTGCATTAAAAAAACACCTTGTTAAATGTATGAAACATGCCTGCATCAGTGTTATCTTGTATTTCCATGCAATGTTACATTAGGCTGATACACATCTACTGTCAGAGAAGCGCTTGCATAAATAGGTAAACCACCTTCATACAAACAAGGACAGAAAACAGGGCAAAGTGAGTATACTTATTTATTCAGTAAGCTATGGGTCAAAGTATTTGGTGAGTACATTTCTAACTCTTCTGGCTTTAGTCTCGTTGCCGTCTATTCTGAAATTGTTAGGTTGTGTGAGGAGTTGCGTCAAGAAAACAATGAAATACCGCACTGCCGCCACCATCTGTTCCGGCACGTCATGACAGCGTTTTTAGAAATCTCTGGTTACCCCGTCCACACTACTCTGTCCAATTGACGTTTTCAAATTTACACAGTCTGGAGGCCATTTTAGAAAAGCTCCGTTTTCGGGGGAGGAAAACACCGTTTCAGTGTGGACAGAGGGTCAAAACGAAGAGAAAAGGCTTTGGTTACGGATTTATCCGGTCTAGTCTGGACGTAGCCTTAGAGGCTTTGTTCTCTACATAGAATTCTATCAACAAGCATGTCGAAATGAACCCAGTCTACATCCCACTTCAGCATCAAGTCGTCAGTCCAGAGCCAAAAGCCAATTCACACCTGATTACACGCATCAATAAGGATGACATTAATCCTACATAACGGTCGACTAACACAGCCTGGACAACAATCATCTCCTAATCAGATTTTAATAAACCAGTTGCCGATTACATAATTGGTAACCAATAGAAATGGCACATATACTCACACACACAAACAGCTAATCACAGGACACATAAAAGATGAACAATCGCCAATCACCAAGACGATCACCAACATTTCATTTGAAGTTGTACTGACGATATTGCTTAGCTGGGTAACAAAACATCTGCAAGCTAACAAGCCAGCTCGGCGAGCCATTCAACAATAAATTACGGTTCTTCTTTCTTTGCACATTTGGTGTTCAATGGTCTTTTTTTATTGAATTCAATTGACTTTATGTCTTTCATCCTTCACGTACATGAGAAGTAAAAATCTTCATGTTACATCTCCATCTAAATGTGCAAAGTGCAATTTATGGTATTGTACAATAAATAGTACGTACAACAGGACAGTCAAGATAACACAGAAATAACAGCGTGAACCAGTGTGAATTAATCAGTCTGATGGCCTGGTAGAAGAAGCTGTCCTAGAGACTGTTGGTCCTGGCTTTTAAGCTGCAATACCATTTCCCAGATGGTAGCAGCTGGAACAGTTTGTGGTTGGGGTGACTCGGATCCCCAATGATCCTTCGGGCCCTTTTTACACACCTGTCTCTGTAAATGTCCTGAATAGTGGGAAGTTCACATCTACAGATGCGCTGGGCTGTCGCACCACTTTCTGCAGAGTCCTACGATTGAGAGAAGTACGGTTCCCATACCAGGCAATGATGTAGCCAGTCAGGATGCTCTCAATTGTGCCCCTGTAGAAAGTTCTTGGCATTTGGGGACTCATGCCAAGCTTCTTCAACAGTCTGAAGTAAAAGAGGCACTGTTGTGCTTTTTTCACCACACAGCCGCTATGTACAGACCACGGGAGACTCTCAGTGATGTGTATGCCAAGGAACTTAAAGCTGTTCACCATGTCAACCTCAGATCCATTGATGTCTGTTGGGGTTAGCCTGTCTCCATTCCTCCTGTAGTCCACAAACAGCTCCTTTGTTTTTGCGACATTGAGGGACAGGTTGTTTTCTTGACACCACTGTGTCAGGATGATGACTTCTTCTCTGTAGGCTGCCTCATTATTATTTGAGAAAAGGCCAATCAATGTAGTATCATCTGCAAATTTAATTAGCCAATTGGAGCTGTGGGTGGCAACACAGTCATGGGTATACAGAAAGTAAAAGAGGGGTCTTAGTACACAGCCCTGTGGGACACCTGTGTTGAGGGTCAGAGGTGAGGGAGCCCACTCTTACCACCTGCTGGTAATCTGAAAGGAAGTCCAGGATCCAATTGCACAAGGTAGGGTGAAGGCCGAGGTCTCTGAGCTTCTTGTCAAGCCTGGAGAAAATTATGGTGTTGAATGCTGAACTGTAGTTTAAGAATAACATTCTCACATAAGCATCCTTCTTGTCTAGATGTGTAAGGATGGTGTGTAGAGCTGTGGCTATTGTGTCCTCTGTCGATAGTTGTGTTGGTGGGCAAATTGTAGGGTGTCCAGTGTGGATGACAGTATGTTGCAAATGTAGTCCTTGACCAGCCTCTCAAAGCCTTTGCTTATTATTGAGGTGAGTGTGACAGGACACCAGTCATTCAGACATGTTACCTTGCTGCTTTAAGGTACAGGAACAATGGTGGATGTTTTGAAGCAGGAGGGCACTCTACACTGGGAGACGGAGAGATTAAAAAAATCTGTAAACACACCTGCCAGTTGTGCCACGCACATCCTGAGTACCCATCTTGGGATGCCTTGTGACTATCCACTCGTTGGAAACGCTTGTGTACTTCAGCCTCAGAGATGACTAAGGTGCAGGTTGTTTCGGGGGCTCAGTATTGATGACATCGAACCAAGTGTAAAAACGATTTAGCTCATCTGAGAGAGAAAAAGAATATATATATATAATAAATAATGGATGGGGTGCGATGAGGAGGAGGAGCATTAACGGAAGTTAGAGAAGTCAATGTTCATGCGGCTATTCATTGATTTCTCTAACTTCCACTAATGCCCCTCCTCCCCCTCGTACCCCATCCGTTATTTATTTATTTATTCATTCATTATATTTATTCTTTTTCTCTCTCTCACTCTCTCTCTTTTTTCTCCCTCTGTCCCTCTCACTATACTCCTTGCCCATCCTCTGGGTTTCCCCCCCTCCCCCTTTCTTTCTCCCTGGGCCTCCCGTCCCATGATCCTCTCATATCCCTTTTGCCAATCACCTGTCCAGCTCTTGGCTCCATCCCTCCCCCTCCTGTCTTCTCCTATCATTTTGGATCTCCCCCTCCCCCTCTCACGTTCAAATCTCTTACTTTCCCCTATTCTTTCCTCACCTTTCCTGCCTATCACCTCCCTGCTTCCCTTCCCCCACCCCCTTATCTTTCCCTTTACTGGTTTTTCACCTGGAACCTACCAGCCTTCTCCTTCCCACCCTCCCCCCACCTTCTTTATAGGGCCTCTGCCCCTTCCCCCTACAGTCCTGACAAAGGGTTCCGGCCCGAAACGTCGACCGATCTTTTCCACGGATGCTGCCCGACCTGCTGAGTTCCTCCAGCGTGTTGTGAGTGTTGCTCTTACTAGCTATTCTTTCAGTTAGTCCTGACGAAGGGTTTCAGCCCGAAACGTCGACTGTACCTCTTCCTATAGATGCTGCCTGGCCTGCTGCATTCACCAGCAACTTTTATGTAAGTCAGGGAATGTTTTCTAGGATTAAATGTCAGGAATTGTGAAAAACTGAGTTTAAATGCACTTGGCTACGGTGTATGTAAACTTCTGACTTCAACTGTATATACATATACATACATACACACACACACACACACACACACACACACACACGAGTTTTTTTGGGTTTGCTTGTTTCACGGCTGCCTGTTAGGAGACAAATCTCAAGGTTGAATAATGTACATAAACTTTGATAATAAGAGTGCTTGGAAATTTTAATGGATGGAAGAGAGACATTTTTCAATCCAGGTTATTGTTTAACTGCATAGTCAGTTATAATCTCTATAACATTTCATCATATGCCTTTTGAAAATTCAGATACATCACATCCACTGGCTCTCCCTCAACTATCCTGAAAGGCTTTTTTGGAAGCAATACATTCCACATCCATCTTACTCTTTTCCTTGGAGGCCAAGGATGACTGTAAACCTAAGCTTCTCAAACTAGGACTCAAGAGAATCCAGGGCACTAAAGGGATATTCAAAAGAACAAACTTTCAGTGGTGTGAGGCCTAAGAAAAAGCATGACGGCGCTGCTCCTCCAAGATTATTATCATAACATTTCTCTCCTGTTTCATCAAATGATAAGAAATAATGTGGACAACAGATAACAACTTACTTAGATAATTTAGACCCCAATAATGCCACTAGACATCTGATTAACATTGAGAAAATTCCAAAATCTTGCATCCATCAAAAAGACTTTACTCTTATCACTGTCTTAAATGCTCAAGCCTTTCATGAATGCTTCCCACTTCTAGTTTCCCTTAACAAGAAGGGACTGCGCATTCACCCTGTCAAAATCCCTCAGGAACTTCTTCTACTTGCAGTGCACGTTGCAAGGATACATCACGTATATCTTTACTACTTCATTGTTGACTCTTTTTATGTACCTTGCAGTTTGTTACTGCAGATAGACTATTGCTTGAATTCACATCCACTCTATCTAGGCCTTTCAATGTTTGATAGGTTTCAATGAGATCCCCCCTCTTTCTTCTAAACTCCAGTGAGTACAGGCCCAGAGCCATCAAACTCTCTCCCTCAGTTAACCCTTTCATTTCAGGGATCATTCATTTCAAGCAATAGTCTATCCGCAATAACAAACAGCAAGAAAATAAAAAGAGTCAACTGAAGTTATACAGGAAATAACTTAGTGCAATTGTAACAAACCTTTTCCAAAATGGCAACAGTAAGCCAAAAGTAAAAACAATTCTTCTGCAATAGAATCTGTACTATTGAAAATCCTATTTGATTTTACATAAAATTGAATTCATTTACTTCATATACACTTTCATATTATTAGTTACCATCAGCAAGTATTAGATAGAAAACATAGAAAACATAGAAAATAGGTGCAGGAGTAGGCCATTCGGCCCTTCGAGCCTGCACCACCATTTGGCTGATCATCCAACTCAGAATCCTGCACCAGCCTTCCCTCCATACCCTCTGATCCCCCTAGCCATAAGGGCCATATCTAACTCCCTCTTAAATATAGCCAATGAACTGGCCTCAACTGTTTCCTGTGGCAGAGAATTCCACAGATTCACCACTCTCTGTGTGAAGAAGTTTTTCCTAATCTCAGTCCTAAAAGGCTTCGCCTTTATCCTCAAACTGTGACGCCTCGTTCTGGACTTCCCCAACATCGGGAACAATCTTCCTGCATCTAGCCTGTCCAATCCCTTTAGGATTTTATACGTTTCAATCAGATCCCCCCTCAATCTTCTAAATTTTCCAACGAGTACAAGCCTAGTTCATCCAGTCTTTCTTCATATGAAAGTCCTGCCATCCCAGGAATCAATCTGGTGAACCTTCTTTGTACTCCCTCTAAGGCAAGGATGTCTTTCCTCAGATTAGGGGACCAAAACTGCACACAATACTCCAGGTGTGGTCTCATCAAGGCCTTGTACAACTGCAGTAGTACCTCCCTACTCCCTGCTCCTGTACTCGAACCCTCTTGCTATAAATGCCAGCATACCATTCGCCTTTTTCACCGCCTGCTGTACCTGCATGCCCACTTTCAATGACTGGTGTATAATGACACCCAGGTCTCGTTGCACCTCCCCTTTTCCTAATCGGCCACCATTCAGATAATAATCTGTTTTCCTATTTTTGCCACCAAAGTGCATAACTTCACATTTATCCACATTAAATTGCATCTGCCATGAATTTGCCCACTCACCCAACCTATCCAAGTCACCCTGCATCCTCTTAGCATCCTCCTCACAGCTAACACTGCCACCCAGCTTCGTGTCATCCGCAAACTTGGAGATGCTGCATTTAATTCCCTCATCCAAGTCATTAATATATATTGTAAACAACTGGGGTCCCAGCACTGAGCCTTGCGGTAACCCACTAGTCACTGCCTGCCATTCTGAAAAGGTCCCGTTTATTCCCACTCTTTGCTTCCTGTCTGCTAACCAATTCTCTATCCACATCAATACCTTACCCCCAATACCGTGTGCTTTAAGTTTGCACAGTAATCTCCTGTGTGGGACCTTGTCAAAAGCCTTTTGAAAATCCAAATATACCACATCCACTGGTTCTCCCCTATCCACTCTACTAGTTACATCTACCTGATATCTCTAAAAATATGGAATCAAGAATGTATGAAATCACAAACACAACAGACTCTGCTGATGCTGAAAATCTTGAGCTTCTACTACCTGACTTGCTGAGTTCATCCAGCATTTTGATTGTTCTATGAAATCATGGCTTTACATTAGCTACTAAAAATACATTAAAATGAAAAAGCAGCTTCCTTCCCAAGCAATGACTATACAGCTCATTGTAATGTTGTTAAAAATCAAGAAAGTTTAATTTGTTCAATGAAAAGTCTGAGAATTGTCTATTCAGAGTAATGCAGAAGCTTTCAGTTCATCACTCTGCCTCTCTAACCCTTCCAAGTTGAAGCTCTCTACACAAATAGTCAAAACAAAAGGTGTTTGGGTAATAGCCTTGAAGGTGGCATTAAGTTTATATCACACATTAAAAGAACAGAGGCCAAACAGACAAAACCACCCAAGTAACTCAAGACATAACAGATTAGGTGGCCTATGTTTTGTGCTTTGTTTTGGAATTAGAAGGTACTGCAAATGATCCCTGGACCTTTCACTCAACCACAGAAAATCAACTAAGATTCCCTGATCTTCTTTGGTCACCTCTGTGAAAATAGAGCATACAATATCCCTAGGATACAAGGACACTACAGATGATGGAAAAAGCTCTGTGTAGTCATTCACCCATGTTTCAAGCATGCTTGGCGTAGCAACCTGTGCATGTTTGGCAAATGGATTCCCCACATGCACTGCAAGCAAGACAATTCATCTTCCAATGATTTGAACATGTTAGACAGATTCAATGAAAATTTCAGACTAACTCCAGCAGTTTAATATTCCTCAGGAATCAGAGTCAACAATTAATCCTAATAAGTTACACTGCCAGATTTGGTTTAATGTTATTAATGTTAATCTAGGGTTCACGAGGATAGTGGTGATTCGTTCTTATTTAAGAATGATTTGTCCACTGAGAAATCCAATTAATCTCAGTATGGGCAGATTGATCTGTCATGTAGTGATCCTACAATACTAAAAACTTAAGTTTTACAATGTTCTATCCAGACTACATTATATAGCAAATACTGACAACTGTTATACAGAATCTTGAGACTATTCCCTCTGATTACCCAGATACTTTGCACATCAAAAAAGGATTTTAATTGTATAAAGCACATGGTTCCAAATTTGTGACGAATAGTACCACTGAAGCTTATGTCACTAAAAACTTCAAGCTCATTACATTGAAAGTTTCACATATGGTCCAAGGGTGCTGCTACATATGGCCAACTTTCCCACTGTTAATAAAGTCAGTTCCATACAAATCTAAGTTAAATAGATCACAATAGGTTGAGGAATGATTTAGTTCTTCTAATACAGATAAATGTATATTTACTGGAATGTTATCAATCTGAAATCAGTAGGAATATAGTAATCCACATATTGAAAAAAAATTGATACAAGGAAATCTTTAAAAGTAAAATTACTTATTTCCAAATAGGAGTATATATCAACATCACATTCTTTGCCCTCAAAACTTGTAATGAGATAGACATCACAATTTGTTCATAGGGAATCCACCAAGTATAATTCTTGATGGTATTTTTATCGTATTAATTTGCTAAAATGTTAAGCTTAGAGTAAGTTCAACACTCTGCACGTTATTAATAAATTCTTAGCATGGCTCTGGAAGTGATAAACATTTTCCATAGCTACATTCCTAGACCATATTAAAATCTTTTGTTACCTTAATTAATAAAAGATGTTGCAGTCACTATTAAAAAGAAAGGTACTTAGAGGCCCATGATAAAGTAGGCTAAAGCCAGCATGGTTTCCCCAAAGGAAAATTTTACTTGACAATCTTTAAGGAAATAAGAAAATATCTTTAAGGAGGGAGGAGAAGATGGCGACATGACGCAGTGCGCGCGGCCATTCCAAATGATATCGATTATGTGTTAACTAGGGGGTCGTGCACAATCCGAATTTGATGGAGACAGACGTGAGAAACACTGAGGAACACCTGGAGTAACTTCTGAAACGCCCGCTTCGCTGCCACTGCTACTGTGCAATCGAGAATCTCCGGAGATGAAGGCCCCAAATCCTCGGCTTTGCCTATTGCCGGGGCCGGGGTCGAAGCACTCGGCAGAGATGGTGCTCGGTGCTCAGCGTCGGAGAGCTGGTCAGAGGCTCGGAGTTTTTGGCTGGTCTCGGAGTCGGACTGTGGTCAGATGCTTCCAGTATGCTGCATCGGCAAGTTGGCGGCTGGAGGTTCACCGTCTGTGTGAGATGATGGGACTTTCGAGAGACTTTGAGACTTTTACCATGTCATGGTCTGTTCTTATCAAATTACGGTATTATTTTGCACTGTTGTAACTATATGTTATAATTATGTGGTTTTTGTTCATTTTTAAGTCAGTTTGTCATGTGTTTCCGTGATATCATTCTGGAAAAACATTGTATCATTTCATAATGCAGGCATTACTAAATGACAATAAAAGAGGACTGCGTGTCCTCATAATCTAATCTAATCTAACAGGCAGGAAGACAAAGGAGAGTCAGTGGATGTTTCGGAAGATGCCACACATGAAGCTGCTTAAAAAGATAAAAGCCCATGGTATTACAAGAAAGATACTAGTATGGATAGGGCATTAGCTGATTGGCAGGGAGCAAAGAGGCAGAATAAAGGATACCTTTTCTGGTTGGCTGCTGGTGACAAATGGTGTTCTGCAAGGGTCGGTACTGGGACCGCTTCTTCTCACGTTATATGTCAATGATTTGGATAATGGAACTGATGGCTTTGTGGTCAAGATTAGAGAAGATATAAAGCTAGGTGGAGGGGCAGGTAACCTGCAGAAGGGCTTGGACAGATTGGGAGCTTGGGCAAAGAAGTGGCAGATGGAATACAATGTAAGGAAGTATATGGTCATGCACCTCGGTTGAATGAATAAAGGCATGGACTTTTTTCTAAATAAGAAGAAACTTCAAAACTCAGGAGGTGCAAAGAGATTTGGGAGTCTTTCTGCAGGATTCCCTAAAGGTTAACTTGCAGGTTAAGTCGGTGGTAAGGAAGACAAATGCAATGTTAGTAGTTATTTCAAGACGACTAGAATACAATACCAAGGATGTAATTCTGAGTCTTAAATATTTCTGGGAATTAAAGGATTAAATTATAAGGAGCGTTTGATGGTTCTAAACCTGTAAATGCTGGAGTTTAGAAGAATGATGGGGTGGGGGGGAGGAGGGCGGTCTTATTGAAACCTATTGAATATTGAAAGGCCTAGACAGAGTGGATGTGGAGAGGACGTTTCCTAAAGTGGGTGAGTCTAGGACTAGAGGGCACAGCCTCATAATACAGGGATATCTATTTAGAACAGAGATGAGAAGGAATTCTTTAGCTGAAGGGTGGTGATCTGTGGAATTCAGTGCTACAGATAACTGTGGAGGTCGAGTCATTGAGAATATTTAATAAAGCAGAGGTTGGTAGGTTCTTGGGTTCTCAGGGTGTCAATGCTTATGGGGAGAAGTCAGGAGAATGGGATTGACAGGGATAAGTCAGCCATGATGGAATGGCAGAGAAGACTCTTTGAGCTAAGTGGCCTAATTCTGCTCCTATGTCTTATGGTCTTATATTAGTTCCAGCAATTTATCTACAAATACTTAAAAGGTAAATGTGTCAAAAATCTGGAGAAAATATGATACCATTGTCAAAGTGATCCAAAATATTAGTAACTCAAATCACTCTGTCTTGCATGCAAACCAATGGAATACATATCCCTGAACAGAGCAGTAAACACTAAGGGAAGACAAACAAAGTAGATTTAGGAAAGAGCCACCAACTAAGTTAGGTTACTTGCAGCTAATGCAGAGAAAGCATCTGAAATGAAGCAGAAAAGAGGTATTTGATCTTAATATTACCAAATGAAAGGGGCCAGAGCATCAAACATTCTCCAGACCCCATTTTAAACTATGAACTATAAATCAACCAAATTGGCCTTTCAAACTCATAGCTGCTTAAGGAAGAAATAAAATGATATAAACCCTGAGAAATGAAGGGAGTCTGTCAAGGATCAGTATCAGCACCAGTTCTTTTCAATGTATTTATTTCTACCTGTGATTTAAGGGGTTTCTTGTAACATACAGTGGATCCCAGTTAATTGCACCATGCTTAGACTGAACAGTTTTTAAATAGTATCAGTTGCATGTGATTGTGATCAAAAAGCAATTATTTATGTCACTGACAGCTGGCAGGAAATAAGCAGTAAAATAATTAGGACCGTTTTGTTCACCGTGGTTTCAAGCATTCAGAAACAGGCAAGAGTGAAGATAAACAACAGGAATTCTGCAGATGCTGGAAATTCAAGCAACATACATCAAAGTTGCTGGTGAACGCAGCAGGCCAAGCAGCACCTATAGGAAGAGGTGCAGTCGACGTTTCAGGCCGAGACCCTTCGTCAGGACTAACTGAAGGAAGAGTGAGTAAGGGATTTGAAAGTTGGAGGGGGAGGGGGAGATCCAAAATGATAGGAGAAGACAGGAGGGGGAGGGATAGAGCCGAGAGCTGGACAGGTGATAGGCAAAAGGGGATACGAGAGGATCATAGGACAGGAGGTCCGGGAAGAAAGACAAGGGGGGAGGGGGTTGACCCAGAGGATGGGCAAGAGGTATATTCAGAGGGACAGAGGGAGAAAAAGGAGAGTGAGAGAAAGAATGTGTGCATAAAAATGAGTAACAGATGGGGTACAAGGGGGAGGTGGGGCCTTAGCGGAAGTTAGAGAAGTCGATGTTCATGCCATCAGGTTGGAGGCTACCCAGACGGAATATAAGGTGTTGTTCCTCCAACCTGAGTGTGGCTTCATCTTTACAGTAGAGGAGGCCGTAGATAGACATGTCAGAATGGGAATGGGATGTGGAATTAAAATGTGTGGCCACTGGGAGATCCTGCTTTCTCTGGCGGACAGAGCGTAGATGTTCAGCAAAGCGGTCTCCCAGTCTGCGTCAGGTCTCACCAATATATAAAAGGCCACATCGGGAGCACCGGACGCAGTATATCACCACAGCCGACTCACAGGTGAAGTGATGCCTCACCTGGAAGGACTGTTTGGGGCCCTGAATGGTGGTAAGGGAGGAAGTGTAAGGGCATGTGTAGCACTTGTTCTCCTTACACGGATAAGTGCCAGGAGGGAGATCAGTGGGGAGGGATGGGGGGGACGAATGGACAAGGGAGTTGTGTAGGGAGCGATCCCTGCGGAATGCAGATAGAGGGGGGGAGGGAAAGATGTGCTTAGTGGTGGGATCCCGTTGGAGGTGGCGGAAGTTACGGAGAATAATATGTTGGACCCGGAGGCTG
The DNA here is from genome assembly GCF_963921235.1 of Mobula hypostoma. Lineage (NCBI taxonomy): Eukaryota > Metazoa > Chordata > Chondrichthyes > Myliobatiformes > Myliobatidae > Mobula > Mobula hypostoma. Next base: position 118,717,098 of record NC_086099.1, on the reverse strand, counting down.
GTGGGGTGGTAGGTGAGGACCAGGGGAACCCTATTCCTAGTGGGGTGGTGGGAGGATGGAGTGAGAGCAGATGTACGTGAAATGGGGGAGATGCGTTTAAGAGCAGAGTTGATAGTGGAGGAAGGGAAGCCCCTTTCTTTAAAAAAGGAAGACATCTCCCTCGTCCTGGAATGAAAAGCCTCATCCTGAGAGCAGATGCGGCGGAGACGGAGGAATTGCGAGAAGGGGATGGCGTTTTTGCAAGAGACAGGGTGAGAAGAGGAATAGTCCAGATAGCTGTGAGAGTCAGTAGGCTTATAGTAGACATCAGTGGATAAGCTGTCTCCAGAGACAGAGACAGAAAGATCTAGAAAGGGGAGGGAGGTGTTGGAAATGGACCAGGTAAACTTGAGGGCAGGGTGAAAGTTGGAGGCAAAGTTAATAAAGTCAACGAGTTCTGCATGCGTGCAGGAAGCAGCGCCAATGCAGTCGTTGATGTAGCAAAGGTAAAGTGGGGGACAGATACCAGAATAGGCACGGAACATAGATTGTTCCACAAACCCAACAAAAAGGCAGGCATAGCTAGGACCCATACGGGTGCCCATAGCTACACCTTTAGTTTGGAGGAAATGGGAGGAGCCAAAGGAGAAATTATTAAGAGTAAGGACTAATTCCGCTAGACGGAGCAGAGTGGTGGTAGAGGGGAACTGATTAGGTCTGGAATCCAAAAAGAAGCGTAGAGCTTTGAGACCTTTGAGTGAAGATAAAATGATTTCACTACTTCACCAAGTTAGGATTACAAAGAATTTGAAGGCATTAACAATCATCTTGAATGTTACAATGAAAATGATTATTTGGAGGATTCAATAGTTGATAGCATTGTATGAAGACAGTTCATTAACTAAACTAGGTTTCTGCACTGATTTTGTTCATTTACAGTTAATCAGAAAAAATCAGCAGCATACACAGGATGAATTCTTCTGTCAATAACTAATATACAATTTTTAGTACTGTAGTAGTATTGACAGTGTTCTAATTTTTTGTATTTCATTCAAATATCTGATTTGTTACTCAGTTAAATTCGTCATTTTTTTTAATACCTTTTTAACCATTTCCATGAAACTTTGGCTAATTGGGGCAGCCACTTAATTGGGTCAAAACTTACTGCCCAATGTATCCCAATTAACTGGAATCCATTGCATTCATTTTTGGGATGAGGTAATAGCAGAAAGGCCAGCTTTTACTGTCCACCCTCAAATGAACTGAAGAGCTACCTTCCTGAACTACAGCCCTATGGTAAAGGTTGTCCCGCATGACTGCTGGATGGGAGCTCCGGTGTCTCAGTGGCAGGGTGGTGTGAAGAGGGAGAAAGGATAGAATGATCGTCTGTACTACTGAATCAGTAACCAACACTATCAGAGCAACAGAACAATAACTGGCACAGATACCAAATATTGAAACTGAACCCATTATTGACTATGGTAAAAGAAAAACTCTTATAACCTACTAGCCAACAGAAATCCTGATAATTTGCCATCTGGTTTGTCAAGGCCCCGGTTCCAGCGTTCCCGTGAAATTCAGCTAGTTCTGTTTCCCATGCTCCCTTGAAACTTGTTTTATTTCAATAAGTAACATACAAAGAAAAAGTGAACTAAAAATGTATGTCTCATAAAATTCTACACAACTGGAAAGCAATCAGACACACCTCTTGTACTTAGGCATTAAACAAAGTAACAAGATGATGGAATCCAAGTGCACTACTGGCCATAAAAGGAAGAAATCAAGATCACTTGCTCTACTAACTAGTAACTTAAGGAGTAGATCTAAGAAACTAATTTATACAGGGAGTTCTTAAGCATCTGGAAGCTACTAACAAAAGTGGACCACATATTGGTGAACACATATCGATAAGGGCCAAGGCAAGCGAATGTTTCTACAAAATTTTGAATAAACATGACAGATCTGGGAAGGAACAGACAAGAGGGGAGAAGTAATTAGCTTGTAATGAAATGTGTGAGAATTGGATGTAATCAGTAGAATTCTTACCCAATTCAGAAGGTTATGAAGAGAATCAGACTCCAAAGATTTTAGCATTATAATCATGTGTAGAAACAAGAGAATGGAGTCCTTGAAATAAAGTGTTAAAACTGAGAATTTCCCTTCATCTCAAGGGTTCGATGGTGCAGCAGCTCCAACATGGTAACTAGTCTCTCCACCATCGATGTATCTTAAAAAGGAAGTGACTCAGAAAGGAGGCATCCATCATTAAGGATATTCACCACCCAGGACAAGCCCCTTTCTTACTACTAACGTCAAGAATGACTTGCCATCCACTTGGATTTGGTATATTCTTGAGGTGGCTAACATGGGAATTGCAGACTCATCCACAAGAGGCTGATAGGCAGGCATGTTGGTAGTTGTCAGGTGACACATTTCTTCTTTCATTTACACAAGGCTTCTTTGTCCTCCCAATGTTCTCAACACCATCCTCAATGCTCCTCCTCCATTTTGAGCATTATGGACCAGAGGCTCCCAGAGGTCAACAGGGTCATTGCATTTCTTCAAGAAGCTTTGAATGCATCCTCAAATCATTTTTTGTCCACCTGGAAATCTCCCCCCACCCCCCTCACAAAGCCACACAAATGACATAGCCGGCCAGAACACAGCCAACTGACCATAACCAGGAACTAAAATGCCTCGGTTTTAACGTGAAAGAGGCAGCATAAACAACCATGCAAACCTGCTATTTTTCAAGGATATTTATTGTGTGCAATCCAAGTCACAGGAACAGTTAAGATAGTAGGGATCATTGCCACCCAGGTCACTATTAGCTTTGTGCCAGATCTGAAGGGGCTTGGTCTTCAAATACTCTTTTCCTCCATCAACCAAAGGTTCTACTGATACCTAAAAGACTGTTGAATTTCATCATCAATATCTGTTTTTTTGAGGTTGCACAAAAGAGATGGGAGATGATGCACATTTTGCAGTAACTCATTGTAAACTTGATGAAGAGCCTGCAAACTTCATTTTTAAAGCCCATCTTCCCATATGTAAATACAAGCGTCGACTATGTGTTACTACCTGACTACAAAGGTTTGGCTCATCTATATCTGGACAATTTCCTATTAGTTATGCAGATTTGAAGTCAAGGTGTAACAATATCCTGAAAAACCCTGAGGAAAGTTTAAGGGCAATAATGTAACCTGTTTCTTCTTAGTCCTCAATGGGCATTATCACAACACAATTTGTGGAATCATATTACATGTAGATTGGAAGTGGGTTTTCAGTGACTACACTGGAAAAAAAATACTTCATTAGCTATAAAGCACTCAGAACCATTCTAAGGATGTGAAAGGCATAATTTTAAAAAATACATTTTTCTCTCAACCAAATTATGGCCAGGCCTATTTCATAACACTGTTTAAAAGAAAGCTGCCAAACCACAGCCAGAAGCTGCAATGCTCTGTAACTCTAAGACTCAGAACACAGGTGAAGCAAATTTTCAACACAATTTCTCATTTCAATTTTTTTGCCATCAACATTCTCCATCATGCTCCAGATCAAAATATTACTCATAGTAAGGATATTGGCCAAGTACTCAAGGCCCCTTTAGAAGGGCGATTGATAAATATATAAGCAAATTTAAGTAACACAAAATAAACAACTTGCACTTTATACCAGTATCCCACTATCCAATAGATCACCAACTCATTACAGCACTCTTGATCCTTCAGTCAAAATACTTACATATTCATTTTCCCCCATACTTTCAAAAAGGTACCCAATCAAGCTATGCCCTGCTGTGCCAGGAACCCAGTATGATTCCCTATCCTTGATGATGTTGTGCCAGGAACATAACTTTAAACCTCACTCTGCTTAATCGTGTGCCAAGAACATGGGTGCAAGGAGCCAGATGTAACCTCCTGCCTTCCCCATTAATGAGCTAATCCCTGTTTTCTACTGACACTTTCACAGCAATAAATTTCCTCACTGTTCAGTGCAGAGAAGCTGCCCGATTGCTGGTTTTCAGTGGCCTTGGGGTGAGCAGCGCAACCACTTAATGCTGAGATGTGGAGATGTGGGGCTCTGGGCTATATCCTGGCCAGCACAAGTGCAGACCATTTCTAGGGACGAGCTGCCTTACTGAGAAATTTCCTGGATGGGTGAGCTGTACATACAAGCATAAAAGGAGAAGACAGTAACTTCTTTAACAAGTGATGAGAGAGACCGGATGATCCTACAATCTGTCAAAACATAGACCACACTCTGCTACTCCTAAGCAGTGGCCTGCCTTTCAGAGCAGAATCCTCAAGCCTCACAACTTAGGGTAGAATGGCTTGTTGGAGTGGACATTCCTTGCTCTAGTTGCCCAATTCCAGCCCTAAAGGCCTGGGACAATTATCTGTTGTGAGAACAGCAAAAGGACAGGAATCTCCTCTCAAGTTCCCAGCATAGTAATAAATAACCATGGAGAGTACGTGCTCTCAGATTCCTGGCACCACAACACATAGTAACAAGGAAGGCAAAGGTTCATACCAGTTTCACTTAACAGCAATGCTGTCAATAATGTATCTCTCATAATCCCAATGACCCATTTTCAGTCCTTTGCCACTAGCACTCTCAATCCCTGGAAAGCATCCCAAATGCCTAGCAAGGAACCAGCATATATATGTATAGAATACTTGCACAAAACCATAAATTTGCACATGCAATCTGCACAGCAACTTGCTGAATTGTTACACTTAATACAGTGGCCAGGAACAATACAATAATTTACATTAATACGGGGAAAATAATGCACAAGTTTAGCACTATCCTACCGAACAAAATTCAGTAAATGTGAGAATGATGCAGCTAATAGAGCTGCTGCCTCACAACGAAGGAGACCTGGATTCAATTCCCAACTTGGATAGTGTCTGTGAGGACTCTACCTGTTCTGTTACCAGGCAGCTTTCCTCCCACATCCCAAAGGATAGTAAGTTTATTGGCCACAGTAATTTGGCCCAAGACTATAGGTGAATGGTGGAATCTGTGGAGAGTTGATAGGAATGTGGGCAGAAAGAAAAAAATGGGACTAATGTACAATTAATATAAATATGTAGTTGATGGTCAGTCAGTACTCAGTAAATCAGGGGTTTGTTTTCATCACTCTAACATACACACAAGTGCAATTTGCTATAACGGTAACAAGTGAATTATCTATGGGGGAGATGGAGAAAAAGAGTGATGTGGAAAACTGTATTTTGAATTTGCTAGACCAATAATTTCCCAGCTATACCACTCCCCAATGGTATCATTCAAGAATGGGCAGGGCGAAGTTAAAATGGCACTAAACGGCGACTCCTTTGCTTGTATTTTCGGAAACAGCTTTATTTCTATCATTGAAACTTTTTTTCCCCCTTTCAGGGCGTGGGGACACCTTCAAGGTTCAGGGATTTCATGGCTCTGGGGATGTGTTGATTCTAGGCTGGTGCCCCTGACTGAAGTATCGCGGGAGAACACAGAACATCGGGAGCAGCAGGTAGAGCGCTGTGCCTTTTTTGGTGCCGACTCTACAGGCGCAGACCTAGGAAAAAACGATGCAACAGACTTTTAGCATCGTAAATCTGTGAGTTGTTTGTTATGTCTCCCCTCTCACTGTGAAACGGGAACACTTCTTTTTTCCCTTATTCGGGAAACAGAGCACCTGTGGTATGTCGAATTACCGGATGAACGAGTAGTTTTTGGGGTACTGCACCTCTGTGTCTTTATTGATGCTTTGCTGCACACTTAAGCGCTCGGTGGAGGGTGCTGATGCTTTTTTGCTGGTGGGGTTGGAGGGTTCCGTTGCTTTGCTGCTGCCTGTGCGTAGGAGGGGGAGCGGGGGGGCTTTGGGGTTCTAACATTTTAACTGTCATTCATTCTTTGAAGCACTTCTCTGTTTTTGTGGATGTCTGCAAAGAAAAAGAATTTTAGGATATATATTCTATACATTACTGTTACATTAAATGCACCTACTGAATGGGAATTTGATTAATATAGCAACTTCTTAATTAACTACTGTATCATTATGACCTGAGTCATCTAAAGATTAAGTGGAAATCATAATGAAGAACGTGTGCTTAATTAAATTTTTCATATTAGTTTTAAAAAATGATGAAATTTGATTAATAACAAGGAGCGATCTAAATATATAACCCCACTTTACATTGCACACAATGATGCAATACATACTTCACAGCAAAACAAATTATATTACTCGAGAATAAGAAAATCTGCAGATACTGGAAATTCAAGTAACACACACACAAAATGCTGGAGGAACTCAGCATGCCAGGTAGCATCTGTGGAAAACAGTACATTCGACGTTCCTCCAGCATTCTGTATGTTGCTTATATTACTCAAAAGGTAGTTTTGTATCAGTTGTGTTTACATAATCAGTAAGAAAGAATACAAATGTTGAATTAAAGTATGGATTGCTCTTAAAATATTCTGACAAATCAATATTCTGAACTCTGTGGTAGAAAATCTGGCTGAGAGTACTTTTCAAAATAAACACTAAAACATAACGCAAACACGAGGAAATCTGTCTGTTTTTTGGACATTGCTGGACAGCAGGAATATGAAATCAGATAATAGACTGCAGCAGATGAACAAGAAAATTTAAACAATATAAAATGTATGTGGAAAGTTTCTGACTGGTCCGGATGCTTTATTTTCATTTCAATCATCCTGTCATTTTACTTCAGTCTCCAAGATGCCAAAGTTCCATTCAATTACCCAGACCCTGCATTTTCTCTAATTCTGTTGTGTGCATTGCAAAAACATTCTTGCTGAATTTTGTTTTTTTTTAATCAGAATCAAAGACCACTTTTTTCTGATTAATCTACTACAGAATTACTTCAGATTTCACATATCTTCTAAGCCAGTAATATTTTCAATTCAGGTTGCTTTACGAGACTTTCAGTAAAATAAGATTTCTTCAAAGTTATAAGTGTCACTTGCTAAATGGTATGTTTTTTGCGAGGTAATATATACCATCTAATAGCACATAATGGTGGAGAGATAAATCTACAAATACAAGGATTCTGGCTAATTGGGCCATCAGTTAGTTGGGGCAGCTGCTTATTTGGGACAACTCTTAAAAAAACTAATCGAGAAAATAGTCAGGATTCCCTTTGTTTATTTGGGACACTGTACTGCTTAATTGGGGCAGGAGACTGTTGCTGTACAGTTTCTACCGAGCATCAGCCACATGCATTTACGTGGCTGTTAGACACAACACCATGCTACAAGAACAGTTTTTAAATAGCAACAAATGCATATGTTTCTGTTCAAAAAGCAACAATTTTTGTCACTGATAGATGGCAAAAAAAAAATAAGCAGTAAGACAATTCAAAACCGTTTTTTGCATTATGGTTTCAAGCATTCAAGTTTGAGGATGCCAGAAATGGCCAGGAGATAAAATGAAATGATTTCACTACTTCAACAAGTTAGGGACTACGAAGAATCTGAAGGTATCGACAATCGTCTTGAATGTTACAATGAAAATAGATAGATAGATAGATAGATAGATAGATAGATATACCTTATTGATCCCGAGGGAAATTGGGTTTCGTTACAGCCGCACCAACCAAGAATAGAGCATAAATATAGCAATACAAAAACCACAAACAATCAAACAACAAAATGCAAACAACACCAGATGGAAAATAAGTCCAGGACCAGTCTATTGGCTCAGGGTGTCTGACCCTCCATGAGAGGAGCTGCAAGTTCGATGGCCACAGGCAGGAACTACCTCCCGTGACGCCCAGTGTTGTATCTCGGTGGAGTGAAGATTTGGAGGATGTAATAATTGACAACATTGTATGAAGGCAGTCCATTATCTTCACCAGGTGTTTATTGCTTTTTTTTCCCCCATTTACAGGCAAAAGAAAGTGATACTGATGAATTCCTCTGTCAATAAGTATAAGGAACTAATACACAGTTTTATACTACTGCAGTGGTGTTGATCGTGTTCTAATTTGCTCTGTATTTCATTTAACTACATAATTTGTTATTCAGTTTGTTATTTTTATACCATTTAAACAATTTCCAAGAGATTTGACTAATTGATGCAGCCACTTAATTGGGCCAAAAGTACTGGTCCCGGTGTATCCCAATTAACCGGAATTCACTGTACTCCATTTCTAACATAACATCTTCCTCATAAGAAACTTTTACGTAACCTCGTTTGTACACACCCAGCACAAAACAATTTAACATGTAACTAGGATTCTACCAGAAAGCAAGAAAAACTTAAACTACCATAAATTACAGGAACACAAAAGACAGCAAAAAGTAATACATGCACAAAATACTTCCGAGAAATGGGAAGTATAGGTCAGAACATAGTTAATTGTCATGAACTGTTCAGAAAAGATGCATTCATCAGGATTCTCTTTATCAATTACAGCTCAGCGTTTAACACCATCACCCCCTCAAAATTAATCAGTAAACTCCCAAAACCTGGGCTTCAATACCCCCTTGTGCAGTTGGATCCTGGATTTCCTTACTTGTAGACCCCAATCAGTTTAGATAGGCAAAAACATCTCCTCCACAAACTCCATTAGCACAGGAGCACTCTAGGGATGTATACTTAGCCCCACTCTACTTGCTTTATACTGATGACTCTGTTGCTATGTACAGCTCCAGCACCATATACAAGTTTGCTGATGACACCACTGTTGTGGGCTATATCAAAGGTGGTGATGAATGAGCCTACAGGAGGGAAACTGAAAATTTGAAAATTTGGTGTAATAACAACAATCTCTCATTCAATATCAGTAAGACCAAGGAACTGAAAGTAGACTTCAGGAGAGGGAAACCAGAGGTCCATGAGCCAGTAATCTTCCAAGAGCCAGAGGTGAAGAGGGTCAGTAACTTTAAATTCCTGGGTGTCACTATCTCTGAGGGCCTGTCCTGGACACATCATATAATTGCCAAGAAAGCATGACAGCACCTCCACTTCCTCAGCAGTCTGCGGAAATTAGGCAGGTCATCAAAAACCTTGGCAAACTTCTATAGATGTGTGGTGGAAAGTGTTCTGACTGGCTGCAGTACGGCCTGGTATGGAAACACCAATGCCTTTGAGTGGAAAATCCTACAAAAAGTACTGGATTCAGCCCAGTATATCACAGGTAAAACCATCCCAACCATTGAGCACATCTACATGAAACATTGCTGTAAAAAAGCAGCATCCATCAACAAAGATCCTCATCACCCAGGTCATGCTCTTTTCTTGCTGCTGCCGTCAGGTAGAAGGTACAAGTGCCTCAGGACTTGCACCACCAGGTTCAAGAACAGTTACTAGCCCTCAATCATCAGGCTCTTAAACAAAAGTGGTTAACTACACTCATTTAAAGACTCTTAACTTATTATTTCCTGCTCATTATTTATTGCTATTTATTTATATCTGCATTTGCTCAGTTTGTTGTCTATTGATCCTATTTACAGTTACTGTTCTAACGATTTGCTAGGTATACCCACAGAAAAAAATCTCAGGGTTGATTGTGGTGTTATGTATGTACTCTGATAATAAACCTTACTTTGAACTTTGTGGCAACTAAAGCACAATGAGAAAAATCTAATGAGATTTACAGGAAGATGTTATTTCCTGTTTGGCATTGCTGCCTACTGCACCTCCAACAGTGCTCTTAAGTCAGCTGCAGGGTCATCAGCCGGGGGACACTGCTCATTTATGTTTCGCTCAAACAATAGTATAGACAGTAACAAAATTGCATTTGAAGATCAGAGACAAGGTTTGGACAGTACTAAAATATAGAACAGCATGACAAACAGACAGGCTGCATTTTGCACAATGCATAATCCCACCCTGATTAGATAATTATTTTTATAAATACAATTACAAAATATCAGAAATACTCAGAAGGTGTAAAGAGAAACAGAATTAGCACTTTGGGTCAAAGACACTATCATTTTTGATCAGGAAGAAATGTAAGGCACAGCAGTTTTAACTTATACACTTATATCAGACTTTTCAAAGCATCAGGCACTGAAACTGAGATCCAATTCCTCCAAAGGATCTGAACAGAAAATTATTAATATTGTAGTATTTGGAAAATTTTGTGACAAGGAGTACAGAATATAACCATATAACAATTACAGCAAGGAAACAGGCCTTCTCGGCCCTTTTAGTCCGTGCCAAACTCTTACTCTCACCTAGTTCCACCGACCTGCACTCAGCCCATAACCCTCCATTCCTTTCCTGTCCATACAGCTGTCCAACTTAACTTTAAACGACATCATCGAACCTGCCTCAACCACTTCTGCCAGAAGCTCGTTCCACATAAAAATAAAAATTGTTATGTTTTATAACTCCAGAAACTAACTGAAAGAAAAAACACAGGAGTCAGGATATTTGTCTACTTAATTACCTTTCCTTTTTTTTAAATTCAAATACGACGTGTGGTGTAACGACATATGCCATTCACATACTGCTTATATATAACCCATAGTGAATTATGTAAACAAAGAATACTTAATCCAACCAACAGGAATTCTGCAGATGCTGGAAATTCAAGCAACACACATAAAAGTTGCTGGTGAACGCAGCAGGCCAGGCAGCATCTCTAGGAAGAGGTGCAGTCGACGTTTCAGGCCGAGACCCTTCGTCCTAGAGATGCTGCCTGGCCTGCTGCATTCACCAGCAACTTTTATGTGTGATACTTAATCCAACAATATGTTTACAATATTACTCAAATCTTACTGGCATATTGAATACACTACAATTCTCCCTGCTTAGCTATAAACTCCAACTCAATATCAAATCCATCTCAACTCAATTATGTAACGTACTCTGTAATACAACTACTACAAGACATCCACAGCATAGCAAATTTTAAACTGTCTCATTCAGGCCTAAAGATTTAATCACAATGAAGGATTACTTATTCTTGTGGGATAATGCATTTCCTGACAAGGTAGGTCACTCTGCTTGCCCAAGTAAGACTAGGGCTGTGAAATGGGGTGTTCACTTCCATCATTCATAACATGTCACATGAGTGCACCTATACCATTAAAGCGAGGCATCACAAGGAAGCCTCACTAGATGATGTGTTACATAATGTGTGAGTACAGAGTCTGACATCATTTCTTTTACCTTTTCGAAGCCCACCTCAGTTTGCCATTTCTTCCCAATCTGTATTAATGAGTTCAAGGGGTGGAGCACAGTAGCCAGATTTGGCAGAAAACTGTTATAGCAATTTACATATCCTAAAAAGGACAGCGATTGCGACCAATCCTGTGGCCTTCAGGCATCCACTACTGCTTGAATTTTCTCACACACTTTGGTAATCCTTGTGCAACAATGGTGTGACCACGGTAAGTGATGTTTGATTTAAGGAATTCACTTGTCACAACGTGCCCTGAGCCCATAATTTTCCAATGTTTTTAACACTGTCTTCAGACTTTGGGGAGATGTCCCTTGTCATCCTCACTCTAACAATGATATCATACAGGTAACACTGAGTGCCTGGGCAGCTTTGAGCACCTAGTCCATAGTCTTCTGGCAGAGTGCAGGTGCAGATGCTACCCCAAAAATAAGTCTATTATGGTGAAAAAGTCCTTTGTGAGTATTTATGGTGAGAAACACTTTGGACTCTTCTGCCATCTCCATCTATAGGTCGGCCTCAGCTAAGTCCGCTTTGCTGAAGTGTTAGAAAGGCTTTCAAAGATATCTTCTATCCTGGGCAGAGTGTACTGATCTACCTTCAGTACAAGGCTGATAGTGACCTTAAAAATCACACAGATCGTGACAGACCTACCATTCTTAGCTTCTGGAACCACTGGCGTTGCCGATGGGCTCCACTCAACACTGGAAAGAATTCTTTCAGCCTCTATGCAATCTACCTCACTGGCTACTTCATCACGGATGATATAAGGAGCCAGATGGACTTTGTAGAACTTGGGTGTGGCATTTTCATTTAACACCAATTTACCCTTGATATGTTTGAGTTTTCCAGTGCCATCCTTGAACACTGTTGTAAGCATCATCCAGTACCATTCTTAATTTGCTTTCAGTTGACTATTGTAGGGGATGTGGCATGCAATGGTGGATGAATCTCTAATCAAATTGTAGTGGTCTCAGCCAATCAATACCCCACAATGCTGGCCTTCCTGTTTTTATCACATATAACCCAGTGGTTTGTTGGTTGTATTTCACTGTTATGAATGTCATTCCAACAGGAGTTATATTTTCTCCAGTATAAGTTCTTCGTTGGATATCTGCAGCCTCAGTTCTGTATCTTTGAAATGCTGTTCAAACTCATTTTGTGAAATGACTGAAACAGACAAGCCAGTATCCAATTGTATTTTACTTTAAGGTGGCTATTCACTTCTGCTGTAAGCCATACTGCCTTTCAGATTTCACACTCTCAAGGCTATTTAGTCCTGTGTCACTCTCATCATTATCAGACTATTCATCAAAAGCATGCGGAATAGTGTTCTTTTTGAAACTGCAACTTGACTTCCTGTTTGGACATTGCAATTTCGTTCATGCTCACTTTCATTCTTGACTGCAACTCAAGTGCGTCTCTGGCTGATGTATACACTGATACACTGATTTCAAATGCTCTTTTAAATGTGAGTTGTGCTTCAGTTAGAAGCTATTATTGAATGTTTTCTTGTAAGATTCCACAAACTAAACGATCATTAAGCCCATCACTGAACTGATAAAGCTCAATTTCTTCAATTCTGCCACGTGAACTAAAATGAAGACCCTTTCCTTTTGATTCCACTTCTGAAACCTAATGCATTCTGAAATCAAGTGATTTTGGCTCTAAATGTTCCCGCATTACGTTCATGATATTAGCAAAGTTCATTTTGGCTGGTCTGGTTGGAGCAATTAAACGAAGCAAACTATATGCTTTTCCAACCATTGCACTCAGAAACACTGGCACATTTTTCTTCGGCTATTATACTTGTTTCAAAATACTGCTCAATTTGTTCAGTATACGTCCAACCTGTCTATCTTTCCCATGTAGCCAGCTATTTCTGCTTTTTTAAATTTATTATCATTCAGTACTCACTGGTTATGAACCCGTGGCCGTACTCACTGTTCGTTAATTTTGTCCATTTTCTGCTTTTTTTTAAAGTGGAATGTCTCTCTCCTCTTCCAAACAACATGCTACCCTTTAACAGGTAAGCAGTCATCTCGGGTTCATTTTAAAACTTCCTCGGCGCACCTGTTTTGTCTTTTAACTCCAAAAACTAATTAAAAGAAAAAACACAGGAGCCAAGATATTTGTCCACTTAATTTTTCTTTCCTTTTTTTTAAGTGAATCGTTCACACATGATGTGGTGGCATTCACATACTGCTTACATGCATCCCATAATGAATATTAAAAAACAAAGAATGCTTATTCAAAAAATATATTGACAATATTACTCAGATATTACTGAAATATTAAATTCACTACAATAATATACCAGAGAATATGTATAAACAACTTATATATTAAGTACTTAGTACAAGAAGGATGTTCAGATAATACATAGGATTCAGTGCATATTCAGTAAGATATTCCCCAGTGTGAAAAAATATAAGTTTGAAGACTCACAAAATTGGACCAGCCTTATAGTAACCAAAGCAATTATAAAATTTGGTAGATACGAGAGAACAGATCCAAAGAAATGGCACAAAATACATTGAAAATGCACTTGCATGTGATAGTGGCATACAATGAAAGGACAGCTACAAATATAATTGCAAGGGATGAGAAAAATGAGAAGGTTTGGAATGCACAACTGAAATTATTGAAAATAAAGAAAATCAACATTAAAGAATAGCACAAATATGGAATGAATGTAAATGGGAGTAAATGGATATAAGAGCATATTTGAGATAAGATTCCCACATTCCGTGGCTTTTTTCACTGTTTAGACAGGAACAGAATTAGGCCGTTCAGCCCATCATTGGGTGTATTCAAAGCAGACGTTGATAGATTCTTGATTAGTAAGGGCATCAAAGTTTACAAGCAGATAGCTGGAGAATGGGGATGAGAGGAATAATAAATCAGCCATGATAGAATAGCGGAGCAGGCTCAATGGGTTGAATGGTCCTATGTCTTATGGTTCACTTCCACAAATTCACTACCTTTGGCTAAAGAAATTCCTCCTCATCTATGTTCTAAAGAGCCTTTCTTCTATTCTAAAGCTGTGCCCTCTGACCCTAGACTTCTCCATTACTGGAAACATCCCAACATCCACACTCTCTAGGCTTATCAATATTTGATATATTTCAATGAGATTCCCCTTCATTCTTCTAAACTCCAGCTGGTACGGACCCAGAACCATCAAATGCTCCCCATACCTGAACCATTCTCATGAACCTCCTCTGACCTTATCCAATGCCAGCACATTCTTTCAATAAGGGGCCCAAGACACTTCCAAGTGCAGCCTCAGTATTACAGTGGCATGCAAAGGTTTGGGCACCCCTGGTCAAAATTTCTGTTACTCTGAATAGTTAAGTGAGTAGAAGATGAACTGATCTCCAAAAGTCATAAAGTTAAAGATGACACATTCGTTTCAACATTTTAAGCAAGATTAGTGTATTATTTTTGTTTTGTACAATTCTAGAGTGAAAAAAAGGAAAGGAGCACCATGCAAAAGTTTGGGCACCCCAAGAGATTTGAGCTCTCAGATAACTTTTACCAATGCCTCAGACCTTAATTAGTTTGTTAGGGCTAAGGTTTGTTCACACTCATCGTTAGGAAAGGCTAGGTAATGCAAATTTCAAAGCTTTATAAATACCCTGGCTCCTCAAACCTTGTCCCAACAATCAGCAGCCATGGGCTCCTCTGAGCAGCTGCCTAGCACTCTGAAAATTAAAATAAATGATGCCCACAAAGCAGGAGAAGGCTATAAGAAGATAGCAAAGTGTTTTCGGTAGCCATTTCCTCAGTTCGCAGTGTAATTAAGAAATGGCAGTTAACAGGAATGGTGGAGGTCAAGTAGAGGTCTGGAAGACCAAGAAAACTTTCCAAGAGAACTGCTCGTAGGATTGCTATAAAAGCACATCAAAACCCCCGTCTGACTGCAAAAGACCTTCAGGAAGATTTAGCAGACACTGGAGTGGTGGTGCACTGTTCTACTGTGCAGCGACACCTGCACAAATATGACCTTCATGGAAGAGTCATCAGAAGAAAACCTTTCCTGCATTCTCACCACAAAATTCAGCATTGGAAGTTTGCAAAGGAACATCTAAACAAGCCTGATGTATTTTGGAAACAAGTCCTGTGGACTGATGAAGTTAAAATAGAACTTTCTGGCCGCAATGAGCAAAGGTATGCTTGGAGAAAAAAAGGTGCAGAATTTCATGAAAAGAACACGTCTCCAACTGTTAAGCACGGGGGTGGATCGATCATGCTTTGGGCTTGTGTTGCAGCCAGTGGCATGGGGAATATTTCATTGATAGAAGTAAGAACGTATTCCATTAAATACCAGCAAATTCTGGAAGCAAACGTCACACCGTCTGTAAAAAAGCTGAAGATGAAAAGAGGATGGCTTCTACAACAGGATAATGATCCAAAACACACCTCAAAATCCTCAATGTACTACCTCAAGAGGCGCAAGCTGAAGGTTTTGCCATGGCCCTCACAGTCCCCCAACCTAAACATCATCAAAAATCTGTGGATAGACCTCAAAAGAGTAGTGCATGCAAGACGGACCTAGAATCTCACAGAACTAGAAGCCTTTTGCAAGAAAGAATGGGCAAAAATCCCCCAAGCAAGAATTGAAAGACTCTTAGCTGGCTACAGAAAGCGTTTACAAGCTGTGATACTTGCCAAAGTGGGTGTTACTAAGTACTGACCATGCAGGGTGCCCAAACTTTTGCTTACGGCCCTTTTCCTTTTTTGTTATTTTGAGACTGTAAAAGATGGAAATAAAAAAGTAATCTTGCTTAAAATATTAAGGAAAAGTGTCATCTTTAACTTTATGCCTTTTGGAAATCAGGTCATCTTTTACTCACTTAGCTATTCACAGTAACAGAAATTTTGACCGGGGTGCACAAACCTTTACATGCCACTGTACATCCTTGCTTTTATATTCTAGTCCTCTTGAAATGAATGCTAAAATTGTATTTACCTTCCCTAACAATGACTCAATCTGTACGTTAACCTTTAAGGAATTCTGCACAAAGACTCCCAAGTCCCTTTGCAACTCTCTTCTGAATTTGTTCCCCATTTAGAAAGTAGTCAATTCTTTTATTCCTTCTACCAGAGTGCATAACCATACACTTCCCTAAACAACAGGAATTCTGCAGATGCTGGAAATTCAAGCAACACACATCAAAGTTGCTGGTGAACGCAGCAGGCCAGGCAGCACCTCTAGGAAGCGGTACAGTCGACGTTTCAGGCCGAGACCCTTCGTCAGGACTACTCGGCCTGAAACATCGACTGTACCTCTTCCTAGAGATGCTGCCTGGCCTGCTGCGTTCACCAGCAACTTTGATGTGTGTTGCATACACTTCCCTACATTGTATTCTATCTGTCACTTCATTGCTCATTCTCCGACACTGTTTATGTCCTTGTGCAGATTCACTACTTTCTTGTCCCTGCACGTACCTATCTATCGTCTACAATTTGGCCACAAAGCAATCAATTCCATCATCCAAATCATTGACATACTGTATATCATGAAAAGAAGCAGTCCTAACACCAACCCCTGCAGAACACAACCAGTCACTGACAACCAACAGAAAAGGATCCCTTTATTTCCACTCTTTACCAATCTT
This sequence comes from Mobula hypostoma, assembly GCF_963921235.1. Classification (NCBI taxonomy): domain Eukaryota; kingdom Metazoa; phylum Chordata; class Chondrichthyes; order Myliobatiformes; family Myliobatidae; genus Mobula; species Mobula hypostoma. The sequence goes on along the minus strand of NC_086099.1, from coordinate 118,700,345 downwards.
CTATCCATGCTGGAATATGTCCTGTAATACAGTGGTCCCCAACCACTGGGCCGCGGACCGAGACCGGGCCGCAAAGCATGTGCTACCGGGCCGTGAGGAAATGATATGAGTCAGCTGCACCTTTCCTCATTCCCTGTCATGCACTATTGAACTTGATAATAGGGTTGCCAACTGTCCCATATTAGCCGGGACATCCCGTATGTTGGACTAAATTGGTTTGTCCCATACGGGACTGCCCTTGTCCCGTATTTCCCCCGCTAAGGTAGAGCGTTCCTATGAAACCTTTCGTGCCGAAATGACGTGAAGCAAAGAAGCAATTACCATTAATTTATATGGGAAAAATTTTTGAGCATTCCCAGACCCAAAAAATAACCTACCAAATCATACCAAATAACACATAAAACCTAAAATAACACTAACATATAGTAAAAGCAGGAATGATATGATAAATACACAGCCTATACAAACTAGAAATAATGTATGTACAGTATAGTCGGGAAGATAAAGCCAAAACCGATTTGTGGGGAAAAAGATCGGCACATACGCGCATGCACACGTCACACATGCGCACACAGGTGCCCGCGCAAGGCTTCACAGTCATGGTGGTCTTTCTCGGGGTAAACACAAGTGTGTTGTATTTGACTGCTACTTTTGTCCCTTATTTGGGAGTGAGTGAGAAAGCTGGCAACCCTAACTGTAAAAGACATGTTGAGGTGAGTTTAACCCTACTTGAACAACACCCCCTCCCCCAGGTCGGCCAGTCCACAAGAATATTGTCAATATTAAACCAGTCTGCGGTGCATAAAAGGTTGGGGACCCCTGCTATAATACCATGGGCTCTTAATCTGTTTAGCAGCCTTGTCTGCAACATCTCGTCAAAGGGCCTGAAAGTCCAACATCCATCTATCTTTTTTGCCCCTCTCTTTTGTCTATCCTGTCTGCTCCAACAATGCCAAATGTTAAAGTAAGGAACAGCATTTTTTCTCCATCTGAACATATTGCAGTCATCAGGACTTAAGTCAAATTAAACAAGTTCAGGCAAGTCATTTCCTCAGTTTGTTTCAGAACAGGTCAGATCCAGTGGAAATCATCCATCTGTAATATTTATTCTTTTAGAGGCATGGTGTCCTAACAACAACCTTTCCCTGAAATTCATCAAAGCAGAAGAGCTGGTCATTAATTTCAGGAAGAGGAGCAGGGCACATGCTCCTATTTACATCAATGGCACCGAGGTTGAAAGGTCTGAAGCTTCCAATTCTGAGCAGTGAACGTCACCAACAGTGTATCATTGTCAAAGCACGTAGAAACCACAGCCAATAAAGTGCATCAGCACCTGTATTTCTTCAGGAGGCTGAAGATACTTCTCATGTCCTCTTTTACAGGTCACCATAGAAAGCATCCTATCCGTTGCATCACAGCTTGATACGACAACTACTTCCCCTCAGCAACATGGCAGCAACATCATGAAAGACTCCAGCAACTCCAGACATTCTCTCTTCTCTTCTCCCTGCACCCCCCCCCCTTCATGCAGATGACACAAAAACCTAAAATAATGCACCACCAGGCTCAAGGACAGCTTTTACAGGGCTATTGAATGGTTCCACAGTATGACAAGATGGACTCTTGACCTCACAATCTACCTTGTCTTGGCCTTGCCCTGAATTGTCTGTCAACACTGCACTTTCTCTGTATCTAACATTTTATTCTGTATTGCTATTGTTTTCCCTTGTAAAGCCTCAATGCACTGTTATAACGAAAGTATCTGTATGAAGGGAATGCAAAAAACAAAGATTTTCACTGTATCTCAATACACGTGGCAATAATAAGGCATTTTTCCTTTCCCCACAGACATTATCTGATGAATTAGACACTTGCTGCAGTTCTAACCTGTATTCCATGAGCTTCATTTTTCCCTTTGTGTTTTTACTCACTCCCACTCATTAATTTATCAATCGATGGTTTCATCAGAAGACAAACCTAGCCCAATCCGATCAGAAGTATTACCTTTGCCCTAGCCAACCTTCACTTAATACCTCTGCAACTTGGAACTGACTTGCTTTCTTCCCCAGATCTTGAGAATCTTCAACTTGAAATGTAAATTGTTTCTTTCCACTGACACTGCCTGATCAGCTGAGTATTGTTAGCACTTTTTCTTTTGATTTCGCGTTTTCAGTATCCATTGTTTTGACCTTCAAATGTTTATGGTTACAGCTTTCTTATAAGAGTTAAGCCAACAAATGGTGATTGGTCTGAAAGGCCTGCTCCTCCACTATGGTTTGTTATTTCTGATAATGTATTGAAGTGTTATTATGGATTATGCACTCAAGTCTACCGCTTCTGCTCTGAAGTCTCCATTTCGGAATCAGGTTTATTATCACTGTCGTATAATTGTGAAACTTGTTGTTTTGTGGCAGCAGCACAGTGCAAGACATAAAGATTACAGTAAGTTACGAAAATAAATAAATAGTACAAAAGATAAATAATGATGAAATTTTAAAATGGTTCATGAACCATTCAGAAATCTGATGGCATAAAGGAATTAAGTAAATAGTGCAAAAAGAGAGCAAAACAGTGAGGTAGTGTTCATGAATGATTCAGAAATCTGATGGTGTCCATATATGTCATTTAGAAAGACAAGGTCTGCTTAGGAATAGTCAGCATGACTTTGTGCGTGGGAAATTAAGTCTCAAAAATCTGATCGAGTTTTTTTTCGAAGAGGTGAAAAAAGAGAACTGAAGGTGGCATGGTAGTGGATATTGTCTACAAGAACATTAGTATGATTCCACGTGGCAGGCCTGGTCTAGTAGATTAGATTACATGAAGCTCAGGGTAAACCAGCTAAATGGCTTGGTGGAAGGAGTCAGAGGGTGTCAGTGGAGGGCTATTTCTCAGATCAGAGACCTGTAACCAGTAGTGTGCCATAGGGAAAGGAGCTAGGTCCACTGCTGTTTGTTAGTTATTTTAATGATTTGGATGAGAGTGTAGTTTGCATGGTTAATAAGCTTACAAATTATACCAAAATTGGTGTGAATCGAGTGAAGCATGAAAAATGGTTATCTAAGAATACAACAACAGAATCTGGATCAACTGGAGATATGCCCCAAAGGATTGCAGATGGTATTTAACTTGGATAGTGCATTGTATTGTACTTTTGTAAATTAAATCAGGGGAAACTGCACAATAAATGATAGGACCCGGGAGACTGGTGAACAAAAAGACCTAGGGGTACAAGTACACAGCTTCTGAAAGTGGTGGCACAAGTAGAGAGAATGTTGAAGAAGGCATTTTGCTCACTTGCCTTCATCAATCACAGCACTGAAAACAGAAGTTGGGACTTCATACTACAACTGTATAAAGTCATTGGCAAGGCCACACTTGCATTACATGCAGTTTCGGGTGCCATACGAGAAGAATATCACTAGGCTGGAAAGAATACAGTAAAGATTCACAAGGATGAAAACAGGACTGAAAGCTTGAGCTACAAGGAGGCTGGTTAGGCTAGGACTTTTTACAGAGCAACAGACACAAAATGCTAGAGGAACTCAGCAGGGCAGGCAGCATCTACAGAGGGGAATAAACAGTTGACATTTTGGGCCGAGAGTCTTCATCAGAACTCAGATCAGACTTTTTCAGATTAATTATTTGTCGTGTATTTCAGAATGCAACAAAATTCTTCGACATGTGACAACTTGAGCATAGAAGGCTGAAAAGTGACTTTATAACATTATGAGAGGCCTAGAAAAAGTACAGTAGATGATCGCAATTCCCCCCAACCCCCACCCCAAGTAGGTGACCCTGAGACTAGAGGACAAAGGGTTAAGATGGAAGAGAAAAGATTTAAAATGGACCCAAGCAGCTATATCTCCCTCCTCCCTCACTCCCACTCCCCTACACTCCCCACCCCCGACACACACAGAGGGTACTGATTATATGGAGGAAACTGTAGGGACAGATATATTTACAACATTTAATAAAGTTAGCCAGGTACATGGATGGGAAAGGTTTAGAGCAATATGGGCCAAACAGAAGTAAATAGGAATAGCATGACTTGCACGGATCAGCTCGGCCAAAGGGCCCGTTTCCACGCTATGTAAGATACCTCTCTGACCAAGTTTACATCTAGTGTCTAATTTTTAAGAATTGAGTGGCACAGAGAAGACTACAGAGGAAGCAAAAGAAACAAAACAAGCACGTCTCAATTTACGACATTAGCTGCTACGTTACTATATTGATCCTATTCTCCCCCATTACGATGACCATCTCGTGAATTCGGAAAGATGCAGAAGTGCAACTGATAATGAAAAAGAAACCAAGAAGACTAAAACTCATTACCCTGGGTACACCATTCTTATCAAGGATGTATAAAAATATTAATACCGTAAAATTTCCAGAATCAGAATCAGGTTCATTATCACCGGCATGCGTTGTGAAATTTGTTAACTTAGCAGCAGCAATACAATGCAATATAGGATAATACAGAAAGAAAAAAATCAATCAATAACAGTAAGTATACGTATATTGAGTATACGCAAAAACAGAAATAATATATATTTTTTTAAAGTGAGAAAGTGTTCATGGGTTCAATATCCATTTAGGAATCGTATGGCAGAGGGGAAGAAGCTGATCCTGAATCGCTGAGTGTGTGCCTTCATGCTTCTGTCCCTCCTTCCTCACAGTAACAATGAGAAGAGGGCATGTCCTAGGTGATTGGGGTCCTTAATAATGCACACGACCTTTCTGAGGCACTGTTCCTTGAAGATGTCTAGTACCCAAGATGGAACTAATTTTACAATTTTCTGTAGCTTCTTTCAGTCCTGTACAGTTGCCTCCATCCCCCACCCCCATACCAGATAGTGACGCAGCCTGTCAGAATGCTCTCCACAGTACATCTCGAAGTTTTTGAATGTTTTAGTTGACAAACTAAATATCTTCAAACTCCTAATGACATATAGCCACCACCTTGCCTTCTTTACAGCTGCATCAATATGCTGGGACCAAGTTAGATCCTCAGAGATCTTGACACCCAGGAATTTGAAATCTGTCACGCTCTCCATTTCTGATCCCTGTATGAGAATTGGCTTGTGTTCCCTCGTCTTACTCTTCCTGAAGTCCACAATCAGCTCTTTCATCTTACTGGCAATGAATGCAAAGTTGTTCCTGCAACACCACTCAACTAGCTAGTATGTCTTGCTCCTGTATGCCCACTCATCTTCATCTGAGATTATAACAATGGTTGCATCACCAGCAAATTTATAGATGGTATTTGAACTATACCTAGCCACACAGTCATGGGTATAGAGGGAGTAGAACAGGCCCCTGAGGTGAGCCAGTGTTGACAGACTGCAAGGAGCAGATATTTTAACCAATCTGCAGAGGTTGTGTTCTTCCAGCTAGGAAGTCAAGGATCCAAATGCAGAGGGAGGTACAGACGCCCAAGTGCTGTAGCTTATTGATCAAAACTGTGGGAATGATGGTGTTAAATGCTGAGCTAGAGTCAACAAACAGAATCCTGACCAGCCTGGAGCTTCTATTATCTGTTCACAATGCTCAGTCCACAAGATTTCACCTCCTGAATATGTTTATATCTTCAAAGCTCCTATGTCCTAGAAGGTGTCTCACCCTTCTCAGGCCATGAGGACTTCATGATCCACAAAATCTCCTTCCCCAATATTTGAAAACTTACATCAATTTTCTTGTGTAGAAAGCATCTGCTTTAATATTCTCTATGAGCCTGCATCAACTATTTTGTCAACAACAAACACTTTTGTTGCAGTAGTTGAGTGTACATACTCTTGTTGTTTGAGGGCAACACAAATTTAATCTAACGTGATCCATCTATCACTTTTTTGCTCTTGAACTTAATTGGGAAAGATGTTTTTGAATACTATATATCATGTCATACTGCATTGTTTGAAATGAAGATCTTTTCAAGTCATTTCATTAATAGTGTGAATAACAGAGAGGGATATTAGATCATGAGAAAGGAACAATTTAACAACTTACAAATCCACACCCTCCTTAGTTTTTAAATACCAGTACTTGGATTATAAAAAAGCCCTCAAGTGCTGTTCTATTTGCACACTTTTAAGAATTCAATGATATAACACTCCCATTCTCCCCCTCTTCCGCTCCACTCCACCTCCTCTTATTCCTATTCCAGATGTGTATAATATTTGGATTAGCTACTAAGTGAATATCCATATAATTCATTTTTTCAGTAGTTAAAGCATAAATATTTCACATAGCTTGCCAACAATAAACACATTAACCTGCATAACATCAGATTAAATTTTCATCCATATCCAATAAAATTTAAATTTTCTCTAACATGCTAGATGAAAATTTTAATCTTTAAATATGAACTGTAGTTTGAGGGAATTTTTAACTTGAATTAAGACTACCAAGGATTACAAACACAAGTTCAAAACCAAAAAGGACAGATGCACACTTTTCACTGACGGTTTCAACACATTCAGGTTGCTGTCACATAGCTCAGTGCACTAAGAACATGGTGCTACACAAATGAGTTCACTGGAGCAGTCAATACACCCAGTCATTGATATATTGGCCAGCTAAATTCAAATCAGATTATAAATTTCATTTGTACTGTTAACAGCATGCTTAAGAAACCCAAAACAAGGGGCAATGCATTTGTTCATTCACTTCCATTGTTCTCTCCCCAAAACCAAATTGATATTACTGTACCTATAAGATACCTTCTTAGTAAAACCAGTAGAAATGTTTTTTATATCTGTAGTTGTCAAAGAGCAATTAAAAAGCATACTTAAGTTGGTCATAGAACACAGAAACTTGTGCTTTCTACACAAGAAAATTGATGTAAGAGCATAGAAACAGGGCCTTCAGCCATCTAGTCCATGTCGTGCAATTAATCTGCCTAGTTCCATCGACCTGCACCCGGACCACAGCCCTCCAAACACCTCCCATTATGTATCTGTCCAAATATATCTTAAATGTTGAAATCAACCCCACATCTACCATTTGTGCTGGTAGTTCCTTCTCACAACCCTTTTGAGTGAAGGATTTCCCCCTCATGTACTCCTTAAACATTTCACCTTTCACTCTTAACCCATCTCTAGTTCTAGTCTCACCCAACTCCAGTAAAAAAAAAGCCTGCTTGCACTTATCCTATCTATACTCCTCATAGTTTTGTATACCTCTATCAAATCTCCCCTCAATCTTCTTTGTTTTAGGGAATGAAGTCCTAACTATTCAATCTTTCCCTATAATTCAGGTCCTCAAGTCCTAGCAACATCCTTGTATATTTTCTCTGCACTGTTTCAATCTTATTTACATCTTTCCTGTAGGTAGGTGACCAAAAACTGCACATAATTCTCCAAATTAGGCCACACCAGCATCTTATACAATTTCAACATGACATCCCAACTCCTGTACTCAATACATTGATTTATGAAGACCAATGTGCCGAAATCTTTATTTATGACCCTATTTACCTGTGACATCATTTTCAAGGAATTATGGACATGTATTCTCATATCCCTCTCTTCTACCACACTCACTGCTCACCATGTAAGGCCTACACTAGTTAGTCCACCAAAGTGCAACATCTCACACTTGTTTGCATTAAATTCCATCTGCCATTTTACAGCCCCTTTTTTCCAGCTGGTCCAGATCCCGCTGCAAGCTTTGATACTCTTCCTCGTTGTCCACTACACCCCCAATCTTGGTGTTATCTGCAAATTTCCTGATCCAGTTTACCACATTATCATCCAGACCACTGAAATACATGACAAACAAAAATGGACCCAGCACTGATCCCTGCAGCACAGCATTAATAATAGGCCTCCAGTCAAAGTGTCAACAATCTATTACCACTCTCTGGCTTCTCCAGTGAAGGCAATGTCGAATCCAATTAACTACATCATGCCAAGCAACTGAACCTTCTTCACCATTCTCCCATGCAGGACCCTCTCAAAGGCCTTGCTAAAGTCCATGTCGACAACATCCACCTTGTCTTCATCAACTTTCCTGGTAATTTCCTCAAAGAACTCCAAAAGATTGGTGAGATATGACCTATCACACACACAGCCATGTTGACTGCCCCTAATCAACTTCTTTCTATCTGGTTCCTTAGAATAACTTCCAATAACTTTCCCACTACTGATGTCATGCTCACCGGCCTATAATTTCCTGGCTTTTTCTTACAGGCTTTCTTAAACAACAGAAAAACATTAGCTATCCTCCAACGCTCCAGCACCTCACCCATGGCTAAGAATGTTTTAAATATCTCTGCTAGAGCCCCTGCAATTTCTGGACCAGCCTCCCACAGGGTCTGAGGGAGCACGCTGTCAGGTCCTACAGATTTATCCATCATTACTTGCCTGAAGATAGCGAACACCTCCTCCTCTGTAATCTGTATACGGTCCACGGCCTCGCTGTGGCATTGTCTCACATCTATAGACTCTGTGTCCGTCTCCCAAGTAAATACAGATACTAAAAGTCCATTTTAAGATCTCCCCATCTCTTTCGGTTCAGAGTATAGACCACATTGATCTTCCAGAGGACTAGTTTTGCCCCTTGCTATTCTTTTGCTCTGAACGTGCCTGTAGAATCCCCGAGGATTCTCCTATACTTTGTCTGCTAGGGCAACTCCATGCCTTCTTTCAGCTTTCCCGATATTCCTCTTAAATGTTTTCTTGCATTTCTTCAAGTACCTCATTTGTTCCTACCTGCCTACACATGCAATGCATGTCCATTTGTTTTCTTAACTAGGGCTTAAATATCGCTCAAAAACCAAGGTTCTCTAAACCTGTCATCCTTGCCTTTTATTCTGACAAGAACTTACAAACCCTGTATTTCAAAATTTCACTTTTTAAGGTCTCCAACTTACTAAGAACACCTTTGCCGGAAAGCAGCCTGTGCCAATCAACACTTGCCAGATCCTTTCTGATACCATCAAAATTGGCCTTTCTCCAAGTTAGAATCTCAACCCGAGGACCAGACTTATCCTTTTCCATAATTTAACTTGAAGCTAATGGCATTGTGATCACTAGTTGCAAAGTGTTTCCCTACCAGAAGACAAACTTCTGTCACCTCCCTGGCCTCATTCCCTAATAGGACACCTAGTACCACACACTCTCTAGTTGGGACTTCAATATACTGATTAAGAAAACTTTCCTGAACACATCTGATAAACTCTAACCTATCCAGACCTTTTACAGTATGGGAGTTCCAATCACTATGTGGAAAGCTAAAGACACCAACTATCACAACTTTATGTTTCTTGCAGCAGTCTGTGATCTCTCTACAAATTTGCTCTTTTAAATCCTTTGGACTGATGGGTGGTCTATGATACAATCTCATTAACATGGTCACATCTTTCTTATTCCTCAGTTCTACCCATAAAGCTTCACTAGACAAGCTTTCTGTTTGTCCCGACTGAACACTACAGTGAATTTTCCCTCACTAGTAATGTCACCAATCCCTCTTTAATCCCTCTTCCCACTTAATGTCTAAAACAACAGAACCCAAGAAAACTGAGCTGCCAGTTCTGCCCCTCCCACAACCAAGTCTCACTGATGACCACAATGTCATAATTCACATGCTGATCCCTGCCCTAAGCTTATCTACCTTTCCTACAATACTCCTAGCATTGAAATATACACATTAGTCCCACCATGGTCAACCTTTTGATTCCCGACTTTATATGTAGGCTCAACAACATCTTGGAAACCAGCATAAGCACCAGCCTGATGGGCCACAAGGTTTGTGACAGACTTTAAACTTAACAACATCTTTCTCCACAACCACTTCACTATCTGTTTTGGCCCTCTGGTTTTCATCCCCCTGCAGCACCAGCAAACCTTCCCGCTAGGATATTAGCCCCATTCAGTTCAGGTGCAAACCAACCCTTCTGTACAGGTCCCACTATTCCTGGAAGAGAGCCCAATGATCAAAAATCTAAAGCCCTTCTTCCTGCAGCAACTCCTTAGCCACATATTAAACTGTATGATCTTCCTATTCCTGCACATGCCACAGGTAGCAATCCTGAGATCAGAATGCTGGAGGCCCCATCCTTAAATTTGCCACCTAACTCTCTGAACTCACTTTGCAAGACCTCATCACCCAACCTACCAACATGGACCATGACCTCTGGCTGCTCACCACTCCCCTCCCCCACCCAACGTAAGAATGTTGTGGACTTGATCTGAGATGCCCCATACCTTGGCACCTGGGAGGCAACATATCATCTGGGTATCTCGTCCTCATTCATGGAACCGCCTTTCTGTTCCCCTAACCAACAAATGCCCTATAACTACAGCTCACCTCTTCTCCCCACTTCCTTCTGAGCCATACAGCCAAAGACCTTGACTGCTGTGGCTTCCCTCTGCGAGGTCATCCCTCCCAACAGTATCCAAAGCAGTATGACTGTTGTTGAGAGAAATTGCCACAGGGGTACTCTGCATTGGCTCCCCTCGCCAGTTACCCATGTCCTGCACCATGGGTGTAACTGCCTTCCTGTATGTCCTGTCTATCAACCCTTCAGGTTCCTGAATAATCCGGAGTTCATCCAGTTCCAGCTCCAACTCCTTCACACAGTTTGTTAGAAGCTGCAGCTGGCTACACTTCTTGCATGTATAGTCATCAGGGGCACAAGAGGTCTCCCTGCCTTCCCACATCCCACAAGAAGAGCATTCAACTATCCCTTCTGGCATCCCCACTACTCTAAATGTGCAAAAAGAAAGAATAAATGACTAACAAAATAAAGTCTACCTACGACCTAAGCATCTCCTCACCAAAGCCTTGAAGAGCCAAAGCTTCAACTCTCCACTCTAACAATGGACCACTCATACAATGGTCAATCCACTTTAAGCTAAGATATTTTTAGCTTGCCAAGTGCTGAATTATATGTAATCAATGTCTCCTCGGGAACCGTGGCACGCAAAATGTACCATCTGCCCCACTTGCTTCTTTAAAACTCTCTCTCCCCCTACACAATTTGATGTCTCCTCGAGAACTGTGGTGCACAAATGATCGGTTTTAAAAGTTTTACAACATATTTTGTCCTAACACAGAGGCAAAAAAATTGGGTATAATTGAATGGTCCATAAATGCTATGCAGCTTTAGAAATACATTAGCAGCAATATACGTTACACAAGGCAATTCAGAGACCAAGTTATTTTGGTGCAAGAACAGAAAAACAACTACAGGGGAAGCAGCAAATGAGAAAAAGACAATACCTTTCACAAGAAATAGACTTGATAAATATCACGAAAGAAAATCTGCATCTAACCACCTCTGCTCAAAGATGAAATCCACTGATACATCAACAGATTAGTATCTTTGATTATAAAGCTGGATTAAGCCTTTAATATATATTCAAAGTACCATCCTATTACTTGCAGAACCAGGTGGACTCATCTATTCAAATACTATCCAGATTACTAAGTATCCTACTAATTTGTAATGCTTTACTTCATCTTTGCAAATAGATTTGAAAGCAACCTCAACTGACCAAACAACGGTGAGGTTTCATGGAAATACAGTAAGGAATATGCCAGTTCAATGGTTCACTTCCCAGTAGATTGTACAATATTGCCCATAGTTTGATACTAAATTAGAAACTGCATTCAGAGATGCCATTCAGATGACAGGTGTGGAAACAGAAACTTTTTTTCCAGTAAAAAGCCAGGGAACCTCAGAAAGGAGTGCAAGCTGAAATAGGCCTGTGTGGAGAGTTGAGGTGACGAACCAGGGGAGAAAATGAGGAGAGTGAGTGAAAGAATAAGAGAGTAAGAAAGGAAAGTCTTTTCATTAAGAGTGAAAGATTGCAAAAGAATGTACTGGATTGGGGAAAGGGCATAATGAGAATGGAGAAGAGGGGCTTGTGCATGGCTGTCTGGGTGGGATGGGAGAGTGAGACAGTTTGGGGTGCACCGTAAGCCCTTCGTTAGATGCTTGTGAGCTCTAGTGAAATCAGGATAGGCACTCACATCAATAAATGTCGTGATAGAGACAAGGTAGAACTTCTGTGCATAGATTAAAAAAAAATCCAACAATGTTATTTATCCCTTAACCGATACCTTAAAGAAGTCATTATATGGGTCATTACTTTTAAACTTGCTTTAACAAACTAGTGATTTTACATTCTTCTGAAAGACTCAGTAGACCTAACTCTCAAGAATGCAGGTCCTTTAAGCAGATGAAGGTATATTGCCACAGCCAGAGGAGAGGAAGGACAGGAAGGACTCCAAGCCAGAATGAAACATTGGGGTATGAAACTTCCTCTATGTTGTCAGCAAATGTACAACCTCAGGAGGATCCAAGGCTGTATCAGAGAAAAATGAGGGATTGCTGCTTTCTGCATTCCACGGGAACATGGCTAACTCAAGACATGCCAGACCCGAGGGCTTCTCAATACACAGGATGGACCAGACTGCTGATTCGGAGAAGGCAAAAGGTGGGGGCCTGTGTTTTATGTTAAGCTCTTTGTGGTACTTGGACCCAACGGTCTTCTTGTACTTTTGTTCAACAAGACACTTGGAAAGGATGGAGAGGGTCAGCAACTTTAAACCCTCGGTGTCATTATGAAGAAAGCACAGACCTGCCTCTACTTTCTTATAAGTTTGCCAAGATTCGGCATGTCATCTAAAAACTTTGACAAACTTCTACACGTGTGGAGGCAAGTGTATTGACTGGCAGCATCACAGCCTGGTATGGAAACACCAATGCCCTTGAACAGAAAAGCCTACCAAAAGAAGTGGATACAGCCCAGTCTATCTCAGGTAAAGCCTTCCCCACCATAGAGGGCTGTCGCAGGAATGCAGCATCCATCCTCAATGACCCATCAATCAGGCTATGCTCTCTTCTCACTGCTGCCATTAGGAAGAAGGTACAGTAGCTTCAAGACGCACACCACTAGGTTCAGGAACAGATATTACCCCTCTACCCTCAGACTCTTGAACCAGAAGGGATAACTTCACTCACTCCATCAATGAACTGTTCCCTCCTTCTATGAACTCACTTTCAAGGACTCTCATCTCATGTTCTCAATATTTATTGCCTATTTTATTATTATTATTGTTGCATTTTTATTTTCTCTCAACTCAAGCTTGTAAAATCTCAGATATGGGCATAGTCAAGCATTTTCATTTCTCAATTGTTTGATTATTCCAGTGGCATTTAGTATTGTGGCTTTACTATATATCACTGTGTAGGCCTAATTGTTTAATGCTACTGTGTAGTAACTTTGGAAAGATAGACATTTGGTAGACATTACTATTGGGATAATGTATACCCTGTTCTTGTTCCATAGTCTTTCAATTTCCTCTCTTAATTCAACATATTTCTGGTGTTTTTCACTTAATGATTTCTGTAGGATATGAGTATTTGTAATGGTTATATCTATTAAGCAAGTTCTTCTTGCTTGTTTATTGTATAACATTATATCTGGACTGTTATGCATTACCCTATCTGTAACAATGGACTGGTCATAATATAATTTGTAGGTCTGATTCTAAAACTGAATTAGACTTGTATTTTCGTAAGGTATGATATATTTTATGAGTTTGTGTTTTAAAGCAAAATTTTGGTGAATGTTTGCCACTTGATCATTCCTGTGTAAATAATCAGATTGAGTTAAACTGCTGCAGGCTCCTGTAATGTGTTGAATTGTTTCTGGTTCCTCTTGGCATTTTCTGCACTTATCATCCAATTTTTTGGTTTTTTATTTTGTATTTTTGATTTTTTTTGCGTTAACCACTTGGTCCTGTATTGTCACAAGGAAGAGGTCTCCAACTCTGAGCCAGGTATTCAACACTTCCTTATCAACACCTAGTCTGCTCAGATCATGAGGATGTCTCCAATGGAAGGGTTATGCTCTTCCATTGGTGAACTGTGTAGTGATAATTTCTTCATTTTTACAGGTAGTGCTTTCATTTAAGTTTAGTGGTCTGCATTTATCATAATTGCATATGCTTTTCATGCATGTGCTGAATCTTGTTTTCATTGATGAAAATATATCCTTATTAGTTTTATTTGACTGTTGTGTAATTTATTTTACACCTGCTATTCCTCTTCCTCCTTCTGTCCTACGTAGTGTTAATCTAAGTGTGCTCCATTGTACAGATTCACAATCCCTTATCCGAAATCCTTCGGGCCAGTTGCATTTCAGAATTCAGAATTTTTCAGATTTCAGACCCCTCCTCCCGATACCAAAAATCACATATGCTCAAGTTCCTTATTTAACCTGTCTCAGTGCGGTGGACTTTAAGACCCGGCGGCACACCAAACCTACGCCCATCCTCCCGTATACTTTAAATCATCTCTAGGTTACTTATGATACCTAACACAATGTAAATGCTATGTAAATAGTTGTTATACTGTATTCTTCAGGGAATAATGACAAGAAAAAATTTTATTTCCAACATAAACATTCAATAAAACATAAAAATATACAGCTTCAAATGAACCGAATCAAACACATGGTAAATGATTTTATTGGAATAAATTTAGAACGTCACTGACACTATAAAACTTCAGTAACTTGTCTTTCTGTTTATTTAAATCATATACAGTGGTAGTTCCAACACCATTTTCTTCAGTAAGACGCCGCACAGACACACCACGATCAAGCTTCTGCAATAACTCCACTTTCCGCGTTATTGATAATGATAGATCTTCCTTCTCTTTTTCTCACCGTTACCCACAGGGGTATCTGCAGCTCTTTGACATTTTCACAATGAAATTAAACACAAAGTCAACAGTGAACACAAAATATCAGCGAACAGCAATGCACGTGTAACCAGTACGAGCGCTGAGCCACAACTGAAGTCTGGCAGCCTCTGCTAGCACTGCCACATCACACCTGAGTGACGTCAGCTGTTGGCGAAAAAACTTCGGTTTTCGGAATTTCGGATAAAGGAACGTGCACCTCTACATAGTGTTTTCTAAATTTTGTCACAAACACGAGAAAATTTGCAGATGCTGGAAATCCAAAGCAACACACAAAATACTGGAGGAGCGCAGTAAATCAGGCAGTACCTATGGAAAAGAATAAATAATCGATGTTTCGGGCCAAGACCTTTCATCAGGACTGGAAAGAAAGGGAAATCACCTATCGCCTTCCACCTTGTACCTCTTCCTCCTCTCCACCCACCTTCTTAATCTGACTTCTTTTTCTTTCCAGTATATATAAAGAGTTCTATTAAATGTAGGACAGAATCAAATGCTATTTGGTAGTCAATATAACATGAAAGATTCTGCTTTTCCGTCGAGCTTGATTTAAAATTACAGAATCTATTATCTGAATGGCATCCTTTCTATTCTTCTGTATTTTGTGCTTATCTACATAAGTGGCGATTTAGTGGTGAGATGCACAATGTTACAATTTTATATATAGCTTGTAAACAAGTAATAGGATGTTATTTTGATGGGTAGTTTGTGATTTCTCCTTTAGGTAGGAGATATGTTTCACCTTCCGTCAGAAATTCAGTACTTTTTCACAATTTTTAAGAAAATTGTTGACATACGTTAATAGGTATGGATGAAGGCAAGTAAATATTTTATACCAATAATTATGGACATTATCACTGCCTGTACTTTTCCAGTTGTGGGTTTTGTTTAATAACCACTTTTAGCAAACCCATTGTAACTTCAGGTGTTCGCTTGTCTTCAATTATGAGTGCATTCCTTTTCCTCCGAGCTTGCTTCTTGATTACGTGTTGCCCTCTTTGACCACATATTAGACCAAAAGTTCATTATTTCTGTGTTTGTTGGGAAGTCTGTGCCAGCGTTAGTGACATTTTGGTGCATCGAATTTAGTTTTAAGGTCCTGTATAAACCTTTTTCATTGTTCCTGAACTAATAATTCTGTTTTTGGCAGCTGGCATATTTCATGCATTTATTTCGACTGGCTTTGTATGCGCCAAGCTTTTGTTTTAGTGTAACTATAAATTCTACAATTCTTTTGTTAGGTTGATCATATCTTGTAGGGACCTTATATTTCTTCAGCTTTTCTCTCAACTTTCTTGCTCGAGTTATCCATTTTATACACTGCTCAATGTTCAATTTTGTTTTTTAATCTCTTCTGTCATTTCAGTGTTCTCATTTATTACTTAGTTTTGGGTTCTATTAATGAATGCCTGTATTTTGGAGCCATTGCACTGTATTGCTGTTTATGCTAAATATCACTATTATTTTGTTTTTTCTCAGCTTAAGCTGGTAAAACCTAAGGTACAGGCATAGCCAAGCGAGCTCATTTCTCAACTGGTAGGAACTTCCGGACCATTCTAGTGGTGTTTGGATTTGCGGCTTTCTGAAGATTTACATACATATTACTGTATAATTGATGAAGTTTTCCCTGTATTCTGCCACGTGAGTCTCAAATTCCGTTACTTGGTAGTATACACTGATTATGAATGTGTCTATTTCTAATGACCATTTCATATGGATCTTTCTTCTTTAACTGCTTAAGTGGTCTCAGTTGCACATGGACTGCTTCCCTGAGAAACACTAGCAGCAATCACAGCCTGTGATGTTGACCAGCTACTTTGAACGTAGGCAGTATCTTTTTCAGATTTCCCAGTGCCTGCACACCTAATCAACAGTGCACCCTAGCGGTTTGCTTATTGTCATGCCCAGAGCTAGCCTCAGGCATGCCCTGGCGATCCCCAGGCAGTGGCCATATCACTCTACTTAGTAGACACCTCTCCATTTCCAGAGCGAAAGGTATTGCTTTGTATGCCTACAACCAGATTGTAGTTTCAGCTGCTCCTAACATGGAGAACCAACGCTGACCATTCCACCGCCCAATCTGGGTACTGACATGTCTGGATTTATTTATTATTATTTCTCTTTTTCCCCCCCATATCTGCTACTTCTTTGCCCATTCTCCCAATCCAAGTCCTCCTGCTTCCTCCACACTACCTGCCCCTCCACCAATCCTCATATCATCCACAAACTAGCCACAAAGCCAAAATTTTCATCAGCCAAATCATCGACATACAACAAAAAGAAGTGGTATTTTACATTTACCCTGTGGAACACCACTAGTCATTGGCAGTCAATCCGAAAATGATCCCTTTAGCAGGATAGATGGACAGATAGTTTATTGATCCCAAAGAAAATTAGTGTCACAGTAGCATCACAAGTGCACAGATATAAACATTAGAAGAATAAAATAAGTTATCACCAACAGTCTAACAGAAGGGGGTCTTCACTTTCCCAGCTGTAGGTTGACTCACAATAGAGCCCAATGGCCGAGGACAAGAATGATCTCATATAGCACTTTTTGGAGCAGCGCAGTTGTCTTAATCTATTACTAAGAGTGCTCCTTTGTTCAGCCAAGGTGGTATGCAGAGGGTGAGAAACATTGTCCAGAATTGCTAGGATTTTCCACAGAGCCCTTTGTTCTACCACAGCCTCCAGTGTGTCCAGTTTGACTCCAATAACAGAGCCAGCCTTTCTAATCAGTTTATTGAGCCTGTTGGCATCATCCATGTTGATGCCATTGACCCAACCTGCCACTGCATGGAAGATTGTAGTGGCAACAAGGCCTGAATACTCCAAAGGACCTTAGTCTCTTCAGGAAGTAGAACCAACTCTACTTCCCACTCTTTATTCCTAATCTTTACCTCTTGCCAATCAGCCAATGCCCAAACTATGCCTAGTATCTCTCCTGTAATACCCTGGGCTCTTGTTAAGCAGCCTCATGTGCGCAACCTTCTGAAAATTCAAATACACAACATCCACTGATTTTCCTTTGTATATCCAGCCTGTTATTTCCTCAAAGAATTCCAACAGATTTCTCAAGCAAGATTTTCCCTAAGGAAGCCATGCTGACCAAGGCCTATTTTATCATGTACCTCTAAGTACCCTCAAACCTCATCCTTAATAATCGACTCCACCATCTTTCCAACTACTGAAGTCAAGCTAACTGGCCTATAATTTCCTTTCTTCTGCCTCCATCTGTTCTTGAAGAGTAGAGTGACATCTGCAATTTTCCAGTCCTCCAGAACCATGCCAGAATCTAGTGATTCTTTAAAGATCATTAATAATGCCTCCGCAATCTCTTCAGCTACCTCTTTTAGAAGCCCTGGGTGTAGCCCATCAGGTTCAGGTGACTTATCTTCCTTCAGAGTTTCAGTTTCCTAAGCACCATCTCTCTAGTAAGAGCAACTGTACTCACTTCTGCCCGACACTGTCGAACTTCCAGCCTACTAGTTGTGTCTTGCACAGTGAAGACTGGTGCAAAATACTTAGTCACTTCATCCGCTAATTCCTTGTATCCAATTACATACTCTCCAGTGTCAGTTTCCAGCAGTCCAATATCTACTCTCACCTCTCTTTTATATATCTGAAAAAGAAGTTTGGTATCATTTTTGATATTATTGACAAGCTTACCTTCAATTTGCCTATCTACCCCCTTTATGGCAAGAGGAGGTGAAGGCAAGGAAACTTACCATAGGTGGCATAGTACAAAATGCTCCAGAGTATAGAGGAAAACAAGGGGACCTTGTGAGTAATCTCCCTACATCCTTAAGAAGGAGCAAGGCAACTCACAAAGGCACACTTTTCTTCATTAGGAAGTTATTTAAAACAAGAGCAGAGAGCTTATCTAGAACTGCTTACATCAGTTAGGCCACAACTTAAATAATGCATACAGTTCTGGTTACTATATCACAGGAAAGATGTGATGACACTGAACAAGATGCCAAAATTTGCTGTGATATTGCCAGAGCTAGAAAAATTCAGCTATAAATAAATTTTGGATAAGCTCTAATTATTATCTTTGAAACAGAGGCAAATGAAAGGAGACTCAATAGAGGCAAATAACAAACCTTATTAATTATCTAATTGGCTAATTGGACAGCAGCTGCCAATAAAACAAAGGTAAATGAAAGAATGGACTTGAGGGGAATAGGCAATACCTGTAATTTTTCCTTTTTAAATTACTCAGGTTATTTGCTTAGCCGGCAGACAACATAGCAATTAAATAATGACATCAAATTACATTTAATTAAATAATACAGCAATCCAGGATCAGATGAGTTGGTGGACCCCTAGTGACCACATTTATCTGGGAGACCCAAGTTGGTGAGCTGGAACCTGAGCTTACCTAATGTAATGCATCAGGGAGGGTGAATGTTAGCTGGATGTTATGTTTCAGGAGGGAGTCATACCCATTTGATTAACTATTTCAAATCTGATCTGTGCTAATTGACACAAGGGTGTGCCTACAACTGAAGCAGGTAGGGGCTGCCAAGAGGAGCCTCAGCCCCTGAGTTTGTCCAACAAGTCTGAGATTCCAGCTTCCTGTGTAACGACAGTGGGGACTGCAGTAAGGATGAGAATATTAACTGTAGTTCAGGGAACTAGTTGAAACTAGGGTTAGTGTGCAACTTACAATGAGAGATAGAAAAGGCATGTAAATAGGGAAAGGTATTGGTGTGGGTGGAGAATTGGTTAGCAGACAGGAAGCAAAGAGTGGGAATAAACGGGACCTTTTCAGAATGGCAGGCGGTGACTAGTGGGGTACCGCAAGGCTCAGTGCTGGGACCCCAGTTGTTTACAATATATATTAATGACTTGGATGAGGGAACTAAATGCAGCATCTCCAAGTTTGCGGATGACACGAAGCTGGGTGGCAGTGTTAGCAGTGAGGAGGATGCTAAGAGGATGCAGGGTGACTTGGATAGGTTGGGTGAGTGGGCAAACTCATGGCAGATGCAATTTAATGTGGATAAATGTGAAGTTATCCACTTTGGTGGCAAAAATAGGAAAACAGATTATTATCTGAATGGTGGCCGATTAGGAAAAGGGGAGGTGCAACGAGACCTGGGTGTCATTATACACCAGTCATTGAAAGTGGGCATGCAGGTACAGCAGGCGGTGAAAAAGGCGAACGGTATGCTGGCATTTATAGCGAGAGGATTCGAGTACAGGAGCAGGGAGGTACTACTGCAGTTGTACAAGGCCTTGGTGAGACCACACCTGGAGTATTGTGTGCAGTTTTGGTCCCCTAATCTGAGGAAAGACATCTTTGCCATAGAGGGAGTACAAAGAAGGTTCACCAGATTGATTCCTGGGATGGCAGGTCTTTCATATGATGAAAGACTGGATGAACTGGGCTTGTACTCGTTGGAATTTAGAAGATTGAGGGGGGATCTGATTGAAACGTATAAGATCCTAAAGGGATTGGACAGGCTAGATGCGGGAAGATTGTTCCCGATGTTGGGGAGGTCCAGAACGAGGGGTCACAGTTTGAGGATAGAGGGGAAGCCTTTTAGGACCGAGATTAGGAAAAACTTCTTCACACAGAGAGTGGTGAATCTGTGGAATTCTCTGCCACAGCAAACAGTTGAGGCCAGTTCATTGGCTATGTTTAAGAGGGAGTTAGATATGGCCCTTGTGGCTACAGGGGTCAGGGGGGTATGGAGGGAAGGCTGGGTTCTGAGTTGGATGATCAGCCATGATCATAATAAATGGCGGTGCAGGCTCGAAGGGCCGAATGGCCTACTCCTGCACCTATTTTCTATGTTTCTATGTTATGATGGTTATTGGGATTTCAATATGCAGGTAGATTTGGAAAATCAGGTTAGAACCGGATCGCAAGAGAAGGAATTTTGAGATAACTTTTTAGAGCAATCTGTGGTTGAGCCCACTAGGGAAAATGCAATTCTGGATTGGGTGTTGTATTATGAACCTGATTTGAGGAGTTTAAGGTATAGGAAGCTTTAGGAGGCACTGACTCCCATATGATAGAATTCACCCTGCAGTTTGAGAGGGAGAAGATAATGTCAGATGTATCAGTATTACAGAGGCATGATAAAGTTGATTGTAAGGGGGCAGTAGCAGGGATGATGCCAAAGCAGCAAAAGCTGGAGTTTCTGGGAGCAATTTGAAAAATGCTGGATCGATATGGGCAACCCTAGGTAATCTTCTAAGGTAAGGACATGTTTGGCACAGCTTTGTGGGCTGAAGGGCCTGTACTGTGCTGTAGGTTTTCTATGTTGCTATGATTCATCCCAAACAAGCAGTATTCTAAAGGCAACCGTTTATTGACAAGAGAAGTCAAAGACAGCACAAAAGCAAAACAGAGGACATATATCACAAAAATTAGTGGGAAGCTAGACTGGGAAACTTAAGGACCAACAGAAGGCAACTTATGATGTAAGGAGAGAAAATATGAAATATGAAAGAAAACTAGCCAGTAGTATAAAAGAAGATACCAAAAGTACTTTTTCCCCAGATAGAGTAAAAGATGTGAGTGGATATCATGCTGCTGGAAAATGCTGCTATAGAGGCCTTAATGTGGGTCAAAGAAATGCTGAACGAAAAGTGTCCTGTAGTGGGCAATCCTAGAATGAGAGCACAGCCTCAGAATACAAAGACATCCCTTTAGAACAGAAGAGGAAGAATTTCTTTAGCTAGAGGGTTGTGGATCTGTGGAATTCATTACCTTGGATGTTATTTGGTACATTTAAAGTAAAGGTTGATAAGTTCTTTATTAGTAAGGATGTCAAAGGTTATGGGAAGAAGGCATGAGAATAGGGTTAAAGGGGATAATAAATCAGCCATGATAGAATGGTGGAGCAGACTTAATGGGCCAAAGTCTAATTCTCCCCCTATGTCTTCTGGTAAAGTCAAGAGAATAGACAACTTTCTGCTAAAGGGATTGAGAATCCCAAAGGCTGTGTTGCCTGGGTCTCAGTCACCTCAACTGAACTGCAGAGGAATTTTCAGTGGGAAGGGAAAGATCCATTTGTGGTCCATATGGACATAATGTCATAAGAACAGGTTCTACTGAGGAAATTTGAGCAGCTAAGGTCTAAATTGAACAGGTGATCCATAAAGATGATCATCTCTAGAGTGATGCTTGAGCCATGTAAGTTTAGAAAAGGACAAGAATTTAACTTCAGGCAACATTGACACAAATTTGAGAAGAGGTGTGTTGAATACAGGACTTGAGGTGTTATATATTAATCTATGTAGTATACAAAACAGGTAGATGAGCTGACAGTACAATTATAAATAAGCAGGTATAATGCTGTGTGGTCAGAATCGTTGCTAGGAGCTAAAGATCCAAGGATACACATCCTATCAAAAAGACAAGCAGGTGGATAAATGGAGTGAGGTGGCTCTGATTTTAAAAAATGAAACCAAATCCTTAACAAGAAGTGACATAGGATCAAAAGATGTAGAATCGTTGGGATAGAGTTTTGAAGTTGAAAGGGTATTAAAAAAAGTCTGATAGGGATTATAAACAGGCCTCAAAACAGTAGTCTGGATGTGATCTATGTAAGTAGAGATTAACATAAGTAAGAAAAACAATGTTACAGTGGTCATGAGTCCCTTCAAATGCAGATACACTCAGAAAAATCAGACTGGTACTCAATCCAAAGAGAAGAAGTTTGTTAGAATGCCTCTGAAGGCTTTTTAGAGCAGCTTGGGGTACAGCTTACTAGAGAAAGGCAATTTTGGATTTAGTTTTGTACAATGAACCAGATTTAATTACAGAGCTTAAGGTGAAGGAACCCTTAGGAAGTGGTAATCATAATGGAAAAGAATTCATCTTGCAGTTTGAGAGGGGAAAGATAAAATCAGATACATTGGTTTGCAGTTGAGTGAAGGTTACAAGAGGCACGAGAAAGGAGTTGGCCACAGTTGACTGAATGAGGATCCTAGCAGTAGAGCAACAATGGCAGTAGTTTCTGGGAGTAATCTGGAAGACTAAAGATCATTTCATTCCGTAGAAGGATCATTCTGAAGGAAGGATGGCGCAACTGTGGCTGACAACAGAAGTCAAAAACAGCAAAAGCAAAGAGGGATACACCCTATCCTCGTTATATGCGGGGGATACGTTCCTCCCAGTCAACGCATAATGTGAAATCACATAATGTGAATAATTATTTAAATGGAGAAAATAGGGATGCATTCCAGAGGGCTTCCTAAATATGATTTATCTGTAATTTATTCACATTTTCATACCAATACGACACAAAAGCAGTACCACAAGGCATTTGTATTATATTTCATCAATTTAAGGTAATATTCAATGTAATAAATCACAGAAAGTTAACATCCCAGGGTGTACAGTACTCACCAACAGTGGCAGGTGTGTTCGCTCCGGGAGATGAGTGGTTGTTGTGGTGTCGGGCAGATTCTGGACTAGTTCCTGAGGATTGGAGAGTGGCTAATGTAACCCCACTTTTTAAAAAAGGAGTGAGAGAGAAACCGGGGAATTACAGACCGGTTAGCCTGACATCGGTGGTGGGAAAAATGCTAGAGTCAGTTATCAAAGATGTGATAACAGCACATTTAGAAAGCAGTGAAATCATCGGACAAAGTCAGCATGGATTTGTGAAAGGAAAATCATGTCTGACGAATATCATAGAATTTTTTGAGGATGTAACTAGTAGAGTGGATAAGGGAGAACCAGCGGACGTGGTATATTTGGATTTTCAATAGGCTTTTCACAAGGTCCCACACAGGAGATTAGTGTGCAAACTTAAAGCACACGGTATTGGGGGTAAGATATTGATGTGGATAGAGAATTGGCTGGCAGACAGGAAGCAAAGACTGGGAATAAACGGGACCTTTTCAGAACGGCAGGCAGTGACTAGTGGGGTACTGCAAGGCTCAGTGCTGGGACCCCAGTTGTTTACCATATATATTAATGACTTAGATGAGGGAATTAAATGCAGCATCTCCAAGTTTGCGGATGACACAAAGCTGGGCGGCAGTGTTAGCTGTGAGGAGGATGCAGGGTGACTTGGATAGGTTAAGTGAGTGGGCAAATTCATGGCAGATGCAATTTAATGTGGATAAATGTGAGGTTATCCATTTTGATGGCAAAAACAGGAAAACAGATTATCTGAATGGTGGCCGATTAGGAAAAGGGGAGGTGCAACGAGACCTGGGTGTCATTATACACCAATCATTGAAAGCAGACATGCAGGTACAGCAGGCCGTGAAAAAAGCGAGTGATATGCTGGCATTCATAGCAAGAGGATTCGAGTACAGGAGCAGGGAGGTACTACTGCAGTTGTACAAGGCCTTGGTGAGACCACACCTGGAGTATTGTGTGCAGTTTTGGTCCCCTAATCTGAGGAAAGACATCCTTGCCATAGAGGGAGTACAAAGAAGGTTCACCAGATTGATTCCTGGGATGGCAGGACTTTCATATGATGAAAGACTGGATCAACTAGGCTGATACTTGTTGGAACTTAGAAGATTGAGGGGGGATCTTATTGAAACATATAAAATCCTAAAGGGATTGGACAGGCTAGATGCAGGAAGATTGTTCCTGATGTTGGGGAAGTCCAGAATGAGGGGTCACAGTTTGAGGATAAAGGGGAAGCATTTTAGGACCGAGATAAGGAAAAACTTCTTCACACAGAGAGTGGTGAATCTGTGGAATTCTCTGCCACAGGGAACAGTTGAGGCCAGTTCATTGGCTATATTTAAGAGGGAGTTAGATATGGCCCTTGTGGCTAAAGGGATCAGGGGGTATGGGGGGGGGGGAAGGCTGGTACAGGGTTCTGAGTTGGATGATCAGCCATGATCATACTGAATGGCAGTGCAGGCTCGAAGGGCCGAATGGCCTACTCCTGCACCTATTTTCTATGTTCACATGGATAAGGTGGATGGTTGTGGTCGTCAGATTCATATCAAGCACAGCAAGGGGTGAAGGAAGATTCACAGAACTCTTAGAACTGCCGGCAGCAGGAGATGACACCGATTTGAAGAAAGTGGTGAGGGTTGTTTGCTAGGCAGCATTTTGTTTTTCAGCATAAATTTGCTTGTAGGGAAAAAGGGTTGACGGCAGGGAACGAATGAAATGCTGACTCCATTCTAAACTTGTGTCCATGTCCATCGCCATTTGTGCTAAGTGTTCCGATTTCCACCATTCCCTCACTGTTGGTAAACTCCCGGGATTTTCAAAATCATTTGTTGCTTGCAGCATCTGAGAGATAGTTCGCCATAAAAAAAAAAGAATATGTACACCTTGAATGTGGATCACACCTTGGTCGAGTGGTTGAATCAGTGATGTTGTGTTAGGCGGCAGGAAACACACTGTTATGTTAGGATGAATGTTGTCCAAATGTTTAGGATGGGCTGGCGCATTGTCAAGCAACTAAAGAACTTTGAAGGCAAGATTCTGTTCCCGGCAGTAGCATCCAAGAGCTGTGTTACCTTCAGCTGGTGCCGCGCTGTTTATAGTTTCCAACTTTTTTTCCCAAGTGTTAAAGTGGTTCTCTGCTGCTCGGCTGATGGCCCAGGGCATGACATCGGACGCTTAGGAGGTATAGTTAAATATTTCCAGCACAAAATCACTGCACCGTAGGTAAAACCAACAAAAGTTTAACAGCGCAAGATCGCGCATCCACACCTTGCCAAAACCAATGCGAGACTAGCGGGAGTGATATGGCGAAGCGCACGCACCTGACTTGTATTGGTGGGAAAGCACTGCTCCTCGTATAACTGAGTTTTGGACGCATATAAGGAGATGTTGGTAGAAATAGGTTCCTCGTATAACTGAATCCGCATTGTCTGAAGATGCATATAAGGAGGATAGGGTGTATAAAATTGGGGGAAAAAGGGCAGGAAGCTCAAGTATCAAAGCTTTTAAAAAACCAATAGAAACTCAGAAAGCAAGGGGAGAAAAGAAAAGATGAACAATGAAGACAAGCTAGCTAATAATATGTTACAAATAGCTTTTACAGAGTAAAAGAGACAAAAGTGAACAATGCACCACTGGAAATTGATGCTCTAGTAGTAATGGGGAACAAGGAAATAGAAATAAATTGGATAAGTATTTTGCACAATTTTTCACTGTAGAAGACATGCCAGAAAATTGAAAGAGTTGGGGTGGAAGTGAATGTAGTTATGACAAAGGAGAAGCTGCTTGAGAGGTTGAAAAGTCTGAAGACAGGTCACTTGGACTGAATGGACTCACCCTAGGGTTCCGAAAGAGGTTATGGAGTTATTAATAGTGATCTTTCAAGAAGTGATAGTCAGTAATGATTCCAAAGTACTGGAAAATCACAAATGATACCCCACTCTAAGGGAAAGAAGCAAGAGACAGAAAATTACAGGCTGGTTAGCCTGGCTTTAGTGGTTGTTGATATTTTAGTCAATTTTTAAGTATGAGGTTTCAAAGTACTTGGAAACACATGATGAAATAGGCTGAAGTCAGCATGGTTTCCTTAAGGGAGAGATCGCTTGACAAATCTATTGGAATTCTTTGAAGTACCACCAAGTGGGACAGATAAAAGAGAGTGGATGTTCAGAAGGCCATTAACAAGTTGCTACAGATGAGGTTGCTCATGATAAGATGATTGGCTGGTAAAAGGCAAAGTGTGGGAATAAAGGGGGACTTCGCAAACACGAGGAAATCTTCAGATGCTGGAAATTCAAGCAACACACATCAAAGTTGCTGGTGAACACAGCAGGTCAGGCAGCATCTCTAGGAAGAGGTGCAGTCGACGTTTTAATGTCGACTATACCTCTTCCTAGAGATGCTGCCTGGCCTGCTGCGTTCACCAGCAACTTTGATGAGTGTTGCATAAAGGGGGACTTCTCTAGTTGGCTACCGGTGGTACTCCCAAGGGTTGGTATGGGGTTTGCTACTTTTCATGTTATACAGTTGCAAGAAAAAGTTTGTGATCCCTTTGCAATTACCTAGTTTTCTGCATTAATTACTCAAAATGTGGTCTGATCTTCATCTAAGTCGCAATAATAGGCAAACACAATCTGCCTAAATTAATAACTTACAAACAATTGTAATTCTCATCAATTCTCAGAACACCATTTAAACAATCAGTCTAGGTTCAAAAAAGTATGCGAACCTCTGGGGTAATGCCTTCCATAAAAGTTCCAATCAATGAAATGAGATTGGAGGTGTGGGTTGTAGAAGCGCCCTGCCCTATAAAAGACACACACAGTCAGATTACTAGCAGATTCTGCTCTTCTCAAGAAAGATCTGTTAATGTGCACCATGCCTCAACCAAAACAACTTTCAGAGGACTTCAGAGGAAGAATTTTAGAGTCCCATGAAACTGGAAAAGGCTATAAAAGCATTTTTAAAAACCTGAGTGTTCATCAGTCCACAATAAGAAAAATTATCTGCGAAATTGAGGAAATTCAGCACTGCTGCTACTCTCCCTAGGAGTGGGCATCTTGCAAAGACCACACCAAGAGCACAACGTGCAATTCTGAAGGAGGTGAAAAAAAACCCAAGGGTAACAGCAAAAAGATTTGCAGAAATCTCTAGAACTTGCTGAAGTATCTGTTCATGTGTCCACTATAAGAAAACACTGAACAAGAATGGTTTTCATGGAAGGATACCATGGAGAAAACGACTATTCTCAAAAAAAAACATTGCTGCACATCTCAAGTTTCCAAAAGTCCACCTAGATGCTCCACAGGGCTTCTGGGACAAATGGGACAGAAGCTGAACTTCTTGGCAGAAACGTACACTGCTATGTTTGGAGGAAAAAGAGCACTACAAATCAATACCAAAACCTCATCTCAATTGTGAAGCATGGTGGAAGGAGCATCATGATTTGAGGCTGCTTTGCTGCCTCAGGGACTGGATAGTTTGCAATCATTGAGGGAATAATGCGGCACGTCACCTGAAGCTTAATAGAAGTCGGATGATGCATCAAGACAATGATCCGAAACACAAGAGTAAGTCAACAACCAAATAGTTTAAAAAGAAAATTCATGCTTTGGAATGGCCAAGTCTGAGTTCAGACTTTAACCCAATTGAGATGCCGTGGCATGACCTGAAGAGGGCTGTTCACACAAGAGATCCCAGAAATATTGATGAACTCAAACAGTTTTGCATGGAGGAATGGTCTAAAATTCCCCCTCGCCATTGTGCAAGACTGATCAGTAGCTACAGGAAATGTTTGCTGGAGGTTATTGCTGTTAAAGGAGGTTCTACCAGTTATTAAGTACAAGGGTTCACACACTTTTTCCAGCCTGGACTGTGAATGATCAAACAAAGCGTTCAATAAAGACATGAAAAGAACAATTGTTTGTGTGTTATTAGTTTAGACAGATTGTGTTTGTCTATTATTGTGATTAAGATGAAGATCAGACCACATTTTGAGTAATTAATGCAGAAAATCAGGTTCACAAACTTTTTCTTGCAACTGTATGTTAATGATCCCAAAGACTGTTTTGATGGTTTTGTGACCAAGTATGAAGATGATAAAAAATAGGTGGAGGGCCAGGTAGTGTTGTGGAAGCAGAGTCTGCAGAGTACACTTACATAAATTGTGAGAATAGGCAAATAAATGGCAGATGGAATACTGCTAAGGAAATCTATAAAGGCATAGACTATTGTCAAAATAGGGAGAGAATTCAGAAAATAAAGGTGTAAACAGATTTGGAAGTCCTAGTGTAGGATTCCTTAAAAGTTAACTCAGTTTGTCAGTAGTAAGGAAGACAAATGCAAGGTTAGCTTTCATTTTGAGGACTAGAAAATAAAAGCATGGATGTAATGCTGAGGCTTTATACGACCTATATACTCTTGAGTACTGTGAGCAGTTTTGGATTCCATACCCAAGGATAGGCTCTCATTAGAAACGGTCCAGATGAGGTTTGAAAATGATCCTAGGGACGAAAGGGTTAATGTATGAGGAGCATTTTTGTTGGCTCTGGATCTGTAATCACTGGAGTTTAGAGGGGGGGGGGTGAAGAAGATCCACAGAAACATACCAGATATTGAAAGATCTAGATTGTGGATGTGAAGAGAATTTTTCTAGTAGTAATGGAGTCTAGGACCAGAAAGCACAGCCTCAGAATGAAAGGATTAGAACAAATGGGAACTACTTTAGCCTGAGGGTGGTGAATTTGGAATTCATTGCCACACACGACTGTGGCAGCTTAGACATTGCGTATACTTGGGTTCCTGATTAGTAACTTTATCAAATCTTACCTGGAGAAAGCAAAAGAATGGAGTTGATAGAGAATAATAAATCTGGCATTGAATGGTGGAGCTAACTCAATGGGGGCAAATGGCTTAATTCTGTTCGTATTTTTTTTCCAATTAGAATGAGAACAAGTCAAATGGTTTTAGATAAATAACTTTTCTAAAGGAATACGTGAAATAAAAGCAGAAATAGGTCACTTGTTCCCTTGACATTGCTCTGCCCTTTCAACAAGATCACAGCTGCTCCGATTGCAACCTCAACTCTACTCTGAGATTTCACCACCTTGCTTATCCACCTAACATTGCCTTAAAAGTATTCAGACTCTGCTTCCACAAACACATGAAGAACATAGTTCTAAATATTCACAATGCTCAAAATAACTTAAATGGTTGCCCATTTAAGACAATTATTTATAGAGGAAACATCCCACCTACATGCAATGTATCAGACTCCTCAAGATCATATACCTGACTAGAGGCTCTGTTGCTTACTCAGAAAATCTGAAACACCAAGATTTTACTTACTCTCTTAGAAAATATGGCTTTACCTGAAAAACTTGGCATTCATGACAAAAGTGATAACACAACTTGATTGCTCACTGTGGCATTTCAGAAAGCTGTTAAAAATTATCCACATTGCAGCGAGACTCTATAGAACCAGAACAGGCAAGAACTCTTTTTTTCTTAAGAGTAACTGTGATCTAACCGGGTTTTAAACTGACTTAAAACATGCATTGATACTTCTTTTTTACTGATATCAACTTAAGTTTATACTGTTCTCAAATTGCATTTAAATTCCATCATGGTAAATTTCAAAATGTTTTCTATAAATCAATAGTCCAAACTTACAAAATTGCCATGCTAATTATAACACTACACACCTAAATCTGTAACTTTACAAAATATGTTACATTACCACATCCAGTATATATTAGAACTGTTAGTTTACCAATGGTTTATAGCACTACCAGTTCCCAAATACACATCCAACAGAGACAGAAACAATGTTTTGTATTCACCAAGAACAAGGTTTAGGAAAATAAATTTGATCCTAGAATCAAATGTATGGTGCTTTGCAAGTTCACTGAACACTGAACAGTACATCTGACAGATCTTAACTGAGCCTGATAGAGAAAAGAAATGAAGTCAGCTGTATGAAACTTTCAGCTGTCTAGAATTTAGTCGATGCATCTAATGGTGCATTGACCAGTTGATGTGTGGCAGGCTAACAACTATTGATGTCATGAGCCATTTGCTTGGAAATTTAGCAGAACTCAGACAGAAGGCACCATGAATGAGCACATGAAATACAGGGATGGGGCAATCATTAGTGTCAGGGTGAAAGTCAGCTACAGGTGATAGGACCGCAGTGTCACTGGGGTTATGGGTCAAGAGTTACATTTTCTACTGTTTGGGACGAGAGGTAATTAAGAAAAAAAAATCTATGGCAGGCCAGTACCTATCAAGTAAGCATTGTCTAACATAGCAGGTTGCAGGCTCAGTGTGAGGAGTACAGATCTATCACATTATCTAGGGTGGGATGTGAGCAACTGACCAAATAAGTAATTAACTTAGAGGATCTATCCTACTCTGCTTCCCAGCACCAGTTTGAGACCTGTACAGGAAAATTGTCTTAAAACTATACAGATCCAGAGTAAACACCATTATATAAATCTGGTTGTCATGTAAAAGCCCATGACATGTACACTTTTTTCATCATGACCAATTTTCTCTCATCATTGTGAATGCTCTCATTACATGTACATTTGACACAGAAGATAGCTTATCTGCACAAGCATGATTTACAATGGAAAATGCCATCAAATCTTGAAGTGCATGATTCTGAATAGAACTATACAACTGTGCTGCACTCCCAAAACCAAATTGCTTTGTATCACTGCACAACAGGCTTTCTGTATAAATGTTTACTAAAAAGCCTACAACAAAATTAATAAGAGGCTGCTAGCTACTTTTAAGCATTCTCAGCTACAGCTTATAAGAAAATGGAAGGAGCAAAGACCTTACTCCCACAACTTCTCAAACCAAAAGGTTTAACTATGAACATTCACTCTAAACAGATCCCACTCCTCATTATTGTCCCACTACTCAAAAAAAGTCTTGGGTGTACAACTTAAAACACAGAATCACTACCTTCAAGTAAACAAAAAACAGATCAATATTTATGCACTCTTCTTGGATAAGACAACATACCACAATTATCAAATTACTTGCTCTACGGCACTTAACAGCAAGATAACTACAAATTTTGATTTTGAAAAGTAAATTGTATAATTTTGATGGAAAGCATAGAAAATTTAGTATCAGTGAGAGAAAGACTCCACCTGCCAGTTGTGATAGGTCAACTTCTTTCATTTCCAATTTTATCCAGTCTCCACTTTCCCATACACTCAGCCACTTTAGTTAGTCAACCTGCAAAATCTCCTAGTTTACCAAAAAATGTGGCTCCAATACAGCTCTTGTACACCTGGCACCATACTAACTTCACATGATCCAACTTGCTTTGTGCTTGCCATCATGCCATCCTGTTTAGGAACAGTTTACTATTTATCTCAATTGCTTCAATCTGATGATTAAGCAAATAGCCTACTTAAAACAGCCTAAAGTAACAATTCAGAGAGGCCAGTTCAAATTCCAACACATCAGGGGTGAAATGAGATTCATGACACTCAATATGATTAAATTTTAATGAAACTAGGATCTTCTATTGTAACTATTAACTTGCAAACCAGAGTTTATTAAAACCATTCAATTCTTTTGGCAACTTTCCAGCAACATTCATTAATAAATTTCTACCAAATTCACTTAGAATAAAAATATGACTGAACACAGGTTACAACCTTACCTCTGGTTCTTCATCACACCAATGTTATGAAACTGCTGAGTTTGCTCTATTTTCAGAATTTTGTTCATATGATGCAAATTTTATTTACAATTTTGTTTTTTTTTAAATTGTCCATCACCAAATTTAATTGTCTAGGGCCACAAAGAGTTAAAGATGACAGGTTTCCTTACCTCAACTGGGATTTAAATAATTTAGTAGATTCATGGTTGTCAATACCAAAAGTAACTTTTTATCCACATTTAAGTGAACAAAATAAATAGTAAAAAAAAATTGAGAGCCCTGGAAGACCTTGAAAGGCATGCCTACATAAAGGTTGCAAGTTAATAAAATGGTTACAAACATATTTGGAATTCTTGCTTTTATTAGCCAAGACAGACAAGAGAAAGCAACGTGCTAAAACTCTGCACAAACATTTGTCAGACCACCACTTGAATGCTGTATACAATACTGGGATCACAAACATACGAAAGAAGCCACCAAAATGGGGAGGATATAAAGGGGATGTACAAGGATGTTACCAGAACTAGAAAGTTCCAGCTACAAGGAACGATTACAAAAACTTGTTTCCTTTTAAAAAGAGGAGGTTAAGCAGAAACTTAACTTTAGAATTATAAAATCACATGGGGCCTAAGGAGAGCACTAGAAAAGGCCCATTTTCTTTGGCAGAGGGTTAAAAACCAGGAGATTCAAACACATGCCTGAACTAACGTTCCTGGCCTCTGGATGTATAATCTGGTAACTACTGTAACCTCCAGTTCCTTCTTGTCACCTCTTAAAAATTAGCTCAAGCTTCTCATAGAAACTGACAGACTGGAAAACTACTTGGACCAAGCTACTCCCCATCTTCATCAGTTTTCTCCAGTTAAAACTGTTTTGACAATAATAATTTCCACACTGCTGGTTCTGAAATATTCTCCTCTTCCTTTAGTCAGGATTTCTCCCTCACCTGTGATGACAGGGTCATAGCTTATGTCTGTAATTTTCCACCTTCTCTCTCCCTTGACAAAGGCAAGATTGAATCTACCCCATAGGTGTATTTTCTGCACTTGCTACCACACAGCACATTATTTCCACACTAGTTACATTACCTTTTCCCCTTCCCAGAAAGACTGTACCTTCCAGAAAATCCTTATTCACTCTTATTAACGACTTTGTCATTTCTCCATGTCTCATAACTAACTACTGTAATAGTTATTAATTTATCCCACTGAATTATCTACTCCATATTATTGTAATATTTGCAACATGACAATATCTCCATCTTGAGACCACAGATTGTCCAACTCTTTCAGAACAGAAGTGTTTACTTGTGGGTTGTTCTTTGATTTCTTCTGCAAATGCTACAATAATTACATTAAATTCAGCACAAGTCCACACTGATTTATTGAAATGATAATGATTGATTGTAATCCCAGCTCTATCTGTACTTGACTCCCACCAAAGCCAGCAGTTTTCACTAGGTTGCACTGCCTTTAAAAAGAAATTTTCCCAACATCTAAATAAGCATAATGTTCAACTCGGATTCTATCCGTGATAAGAAGCAATTATATAAAGAGGCTCCCAAATTGAATTAAACACCAAAGCTAGTTTATTTCTCAAAAATGTTCTAAAACATAGCTTTGGGCTCAAATAAGTTAACAGGCATCCAACGAGCTTTTGAACTTTTACCTAATTTACAAAGAAATTAACTAGTGTACACCAATACTAATAATCAGGTCTGTGTAGTTCTGTAGTAGAGTTTAGTTATCTAAAATCAAGTTACTCATATGCTAGACAATGATTAAAAGTCATCTTTTATGATAAGCCAGTTTTCAACTATATTAACCAAATTGCAAAGTTACCAGATACAGTGGATTCCGATTAATTGAGACACATTAGGACCAGTACATTTTGGCCCAATTAAGTGGCTGTTGAAATTAACCAAAGTTTCATGGAAATAGTTAAAAAAAAGTATAAAGACAAACTACTATATAACTGAGTAACAAATTGTGTATTTAAATGAAATACAGAACAAATTAGAATACTATCAATAGTATTACAGCATTATAAAACTGTATTAGATCCCAATAGTTGTTAACAGGGGAATTCATCCAGTGTATGCTGGTGCATTCTTTTGATTAACTGTAAATGAACAAAATCAGCGCAGACATTTAGAATAGATAATGGAATGCCTTCATACAAAGCTATTTACTACTGTATCCTCCATATCTTTATTTTCATTGTAACATTCAAGATGCCTTCCCAACTTGAAGTTGTGAAATAGTTGTATTTTCATACCCAGCCGTTTCTGGCATCTCCAAACCTGGATGCTTGAAACCTCAGAGAGCAAAACAGTTCTGGATCGTCTTATTGCTTAATTCTTGCCAACTATCAGTGACAAAAATCACTGCTTTTTTAACACAAGCAAATTATGCTATTTAAAAACTGTTTGCTCTAAGCACAGTGTAGTATCTGTCAGTCACAAAAGTGCATGCGTCTGATGCTAGTGAGATATTCGGCAACAGCCTTCTGCAGCAATTAAACGGCATAGTGTCCCAAATAAACAAAGGGAATCCCAACTATTTTCTTGATTAGTTTGTTTTTTTTTATAAAGAGTTGTTCTTAATAAGCGGCTGCCCCAATTAACCAGAATCCACTGTACATCAAACATATAGCAAAAGCTAATGAGTAAGAAATAGGAGAAAAATCAAAATGACTAAGCTTGTGGTGCAGGAAAGCAGTTAATTTCTCAGAGATGGTTGGGACGTCTGCAAGCCCAGCAAACTTCATTTTAGAGGGCTGAGACCAACATTCTTCTGCACAGATCTTAAAATGTCTTTACTAAGGGTTTGGCAAAGGAAAAATGGACTTCAAAGCATTTCAAAAAGCAGCTGAGCAAAACAGAATGTCAAGGATAGGGAATTAAATCAGGATGAAAAGCAGAGAATGAGATTGGAAAGCAGAGGAGAAAAAGACCCAGAAAAATGGAAGTGTTTGGCAATGCTTATTCATTTGTACTTTAATGCAATGAGTCTAGTGATTTAAGGAACTGAATTTAGCGCATGGATAGGCTTGTAGGAGTACAGAATCAAGGCAAAAGTTGGGAATGAATGATTGCTCAACATTCCTAGTTAATGTTTTTAAGCAAGACTGAAAATAGAGGAGGAACAACAATTACAGGTCTGATGAGGAATGACAGACCAGCAAGATCAACAAATTTATAAAAAAAAGGGCAGTCACATTGATGGAAGTGTACAATAAGCTATCTAATGCTCAGGATTTAAGAGAAAACATGCAAGACTTTGAAGATGCAGCTATGTGTTGGAGAAAAACATTTTCAAAAATGAATTTAAACAAATAACACGAAAGGGTTGGTCAATAGTGAAAAAGCAATACAAGTTTCATCATTTGACATACTAGAAGCAACAAGACCACATCTAACAGCATAGTTAAGAGACATGAGTTGTTTCGTATGGCAGACGTTTTACTCTTCACACTTCTAATTGTTTTTTGTCAAGCCACTCCTCAAGCTCGTGGCTGCATCAACGGACTGCAGCAAAGCCAACTTGGGTCTTGGTGACAGGGCACGTTTGGACCAGGTGGAAGACGTCCTCGGTTGGGGCACCACAGGAGCAAACTGGGGTTTGTTGGCGCTCCACTGGTGTAGTGCTTGTGCTGTTTTGGCATATCAACTTCTGAGTCTACGTGTGGCCATCCAATTTTTTTTCTGCTAATTGTAGTAAAGCCCAGGAGTGAGGTGGGGTTGTCGATCAGATCTCTGCCCCAGGGGCGGGGGGGGGGGGGAAGCATGTTGGCGTGCCAGTATTGGAGCCATTCAGTGTGTTCATCATAGGGATCTAGGTTTTTCACGTTGTAGAAAGGTTTTCGGGATTTGAGTTGGGAAGATGTGGGAGCATTTTCAATGAGTTTACGAACTAGAATGTTGCTGGGCATATTTTGGATACGCTTGTAGAATTTTGCTGAAGCTGCTCTTCTAAGGATCTCCACTGGTGCTATTCTGCTCACTCTTGGAAGCCATTGGACAAATGTGGATTTTAGGACTGCTGAGATTATTCTCATAGCAGTATGGAGCTGTTTTGATGATGCTTGTGTGAGCACTTCTCTCCCAGTACTCAGCAACTGAGAAACATAGTGCTATGTTAGACGTTTGTGGGACTAACTTCTTAGCACCCCATTTGGTTCCTGCTATCTTCTTGATCATGGCCATTCTGAAATTTAGTTTCTCGGCAACATTTTGAAGGTGGATCCTGTATGAGAGAGATCAATCTAGTGTGACTCCCAAGTACTTTGGATGTGGATCGTCGGATAGCTGTTTGTCATTTAGTTTGATATTAAGTTTAAGTTTGGTTAGTCCGTTGTCCAGATGAAATAGGGAAGTTACTGCTTGTTGACATTCAGATTTAGATACCACTTTGAGAAGTAGTTGGATAGGGATTTGATATCTTGGGTATCAACACGGTGATGTCATGTGGAGGCTTACATGCTTCTAGAACTACATCAGGCAATGCCAACTCGGGGCCACCCATGTTGGAACGGCTGTGGATGAGATGCCAGACAAAGATTGATCCAACCTCGACTCCCAAACAAACAGACTCGCATCCACCCTCCCAGGGCACACTTTATCATAAATCAAGACAACTTTTCAATAAATATGAATAAGGGTATTCATATGGAGACAGAAGTATCAAAACATGATCAGAAGACAGTGAACTTAGATGAGAGCACCAAAATCATCAACAACGTGAATCCTTTTTGATTAACCAGTTCAGGGAATTAACCTGAAAACCTTTTGTGCATAACTATGCCAAGAGATTTTTAGAAGTCTACCTATTTAAAAAATGCCACAGGTACACAAAATTCCAGGTGAATCATAACTTTATTCCTCAAAACAATCTGAAAATACCCTGCTCAGTGGCTTCACTAGTAAATTTACCACCTGGGAAGATAATTAGCCTTACAGACTATACTCAACCCCTGTTTTACATTGATCTGCAGACACCAGACAGAACAATTGTAACCAGACAACAGTGAATCATTTAACTCTGTTATAGCAGAGAGAACAAAAATCAAGTGCCCAAATATGATTACTATACAACCATCCATAATGCATGGCAGTGCTCAGACAAGGACAGACCCAATTCCATTCCACTCAGCCTCAAACTGTAAATGCCTGAAAGAAAATGAATCTCATGGTGACATACAGGTACTTTGATAATAAATTTACTTTGAACATGAGGAATGACAAGTTAGGCAAGTAGCCCAATGACTACCAATGCCCACCAATGCCCAAAATCAGATGATGCAAAGCCAAGATGTACGTTTAGGTGATAAGGGGCAGGGTTTCCCATTTTTTAAAAATTCTCTCGAATATACAGTGGTTGGAAGTATGAGTTTTATAAAGTATATGGGTGTTTGGACTTCATAAATGGAAGCAAAGAACACCAATACAGGGAGGTAGTACTGATCAGATTTTTTGAAAACTCTCATTAAGTCACAATTGGATTATTGCATTTAACTCTCATCATCACACTTTAGGCAGGATGCGAAGGTCTTTAAGTAGGTGCAGAGAGATTTTCAGGGGTGAGGGATTCAGTAATGAAATTGGACTGGAGAAGATGGTTCATTTTCCTTGGAGTACAGCAAGGTCAAAAAGATCATGACTAGTTTAGATACAGCAAACTGAGAGGAGCTGATAATTCAAAAACAAGGGAACACAAAGTAATAGAGTGTGAATGTTGGGACTTGTTTGGAACAGTTATGATCTGGAACTCATTGTCTGAAAAACTAGTGGAAACATAACTTTCAAGAAGATAAGGGACAAGTACCCAACAGAATAACTTGAAGGATGTTGGCTAAAAGTTGGAAGTATTTTTCACTGAACTGTCACAGCCTTTCCTGTTTTAATGACTTCCTTTTGTGCAAGAAGGACATTTAGTGGCTTACAAAACTAAATCATAAATTTAAGTTGATAACATAAAAAAAACTATTCTGTTAGGTTACAAAACAAACGGGATTTCCAGCCCAAGTGGGCCCCACTTTTAACATATTAGCATTCCCTGATACCCCATCCAGTTCTCAAATCCCCCCAACCTGTATGTAAAGGATCATGATTCAATTCTTTGGAATGAGAGAACACATTTTTAAACTATATTGATAAAATTTAAGTTGCATGAGCAAAAGGTTTTCTACAGAGTTGAGGAAATTTCTAGAAGGCCTGTTCTAAAAATTGGAATAACTGACTGAACTAACTAACTGTTCATTATCCATATACACGGTTCACAGTGGTAGCATAGATTCAAGCTATTTCAAATTTCATCACTTATTTTTGACCCTTAGGTTTTCAGACTGAGTAGATCTCCCAAGGAAACCTGGTGAAGTTGAGGGAGTAGAAGCGCAACTGTAAAATAAAGTTTGTGATCAGTACAGAGCAAAAAAAATTCACTAAAATGGGACTCAGAAAAATAAATCAGATTTTTGACCAAAGCAAAAGACCAAACATTTTTGACTCCATATCATTCCATAAACGCAGCATTTACCAAGCTTTGTACTCCATAAAAAAAAGGTAAATAGTTTTTTGATTGTTGGTGGATGGAATCATGCTAGGTTGACCTAACCATGATACATTACAACAATGTTAATATTGACCCATCAATATAGTTAGTGTACTAAATAGCATTACCTCTACAGATCCAATTTGTATTCCCCTCCCCTATTTCTCAACACTATCATGCTCCGTGACAGTAGTATCCCATGACAACATCAGGTTTTGGTTCTGGCTACTGACACCTATTTTAATGAAACATTAACTGTTTAAAATGGTAGCTAACCAGCTGTGTATTTCTAGCATTTACTGTTTTATTTCTACCTCAGTTATAACTATCATTTCCTCCACCATTACACTATCTGCTTATTCAATACCTATTCCTGGATGGGCCAAAATTCCTTCAGTTATATAATGGAATGACCAGAATGTGGATATTTAATCATGTGTGCAATGCCTCTCAAACACAAAACACTGTTTCTTCACCAACTGTACATCTCTTCCTAGTCATCTGTTTTAGGCTGAAGTAAACTGGGCATTTCAACCTGGCTATTTGACATCAATTTAACCATGCAATCCCATACCCTCTCTCACCCTACATTAGCCTCAAAACATCGCCCATTTCAAACTGCGACTTGACAAGATTTGCTCCTGAAATCCTAGTCCATATTTTGGCACCCAACTATTCCAAAGCTGTCCAAACTAGCCTGCTACAAGTCATCACAAAACATTCCTGCCAATATCTCTATTTCCATCAAACCCCACTCAACCAGCTATTTATGCAAAATTCTGATATATCTCACCTCAAAGTTGAAATCATTACCCGTGTTAAAATCCTTCCATAGCTATTGCAATTCATTCAAAACTACTGACTCCATAGAGAAATTGCCGGGGATGCTCAACAGGTCAGCAAGTATCAGAGCAAAGAGTTACTCAAAATATCTTGAATCCAAAACATTAATTCTGTTTCTCTTTCCACTGATGCTGTCTGGCCAGCTCAGTATCACCAACATTATGATTATTTTTGTTTTCCAGATTTGCAATTTGATTTTAAGCATTCTGCAAACTATTAGTATATCACTGCAAATCTTTCCCTTCATCTCAGAGGATAATTAATAGGAGCACACAATTCACAAAAAAACACAGCCATAGATTCCCACCCAACATATAGATATCTTGGTTATCAATGCAAGAAAACACACTACAGCACCAATCAGTAATTGCAGTTTGTTCAAATGTACACCAGATTACTATTCCCAATATGGTCAATTTAAATAATTAGTCTTCCCACTTCCCACCCTCCTCCCATACCGAGTACTTTTCTGACAAATATTCAACATGTGGCCAAAATTCTTATCCAATATCCAAATTGCAAAAAAAAATGCCTCTGGACGCCAAAGATGCCTTCTGTAGTTTTTTTATTATGATTTATATTGATTGAGGCCTCTATAAGGCCTAGCTGGACGAAAAGCCTAACAACCATTTTTTAAAAACAAAATAAACGATCAAATCCCCTTTAAGAGTAAATTGCAGCAGACAGTTGTATTGACTCTCACCGATCCCGCTCGTACTACTGATATTACACAGTCGCTAATTTTCAGTTCATTCACTTGCTCCCACACTTCGGCTAGGAGACAGGCCTTACTTAAAAGGGCTCACACAACCCGTTTCATTGCGCGAAAGCACAGTATTTCAAATGACCGTATAAATTCTCTTCTAAGAGAGAGGAATTGGTTCCCCCCCCAAAAAAAAATTTATGTGTATGTGCGCACATATATGTATTTCAGTGGTATATTTAAAGAAGCGGCAAACCTTGTATCGCTTCACGTAATATTGGATGTCAGCCTTTAAAAATACTCAAGGCACATTTTGATATTGTTAATAACGATAAATATTGCGAATCCACAAGCTTATTATGCAGAAATGTTCTTTAAATACGTAGGATGTTTTTTAGTTACATTTATAGTTATGTCCGTGACCTGTGAGGTCCACGTACAGTAAACCATGGATTATGTTTAAAAATAAAATTCACAAAATTCAACATTTTATGTTCATTAATCCAACTACAAGTCACCCCTAATAGTAAACAAACATATGCATGACTTCTAAGAAACAGAGCTGTCTTTCAATGGCCACTGCCATCAAATACAAGCTTCCATAAAAGATATATCTTCATAAATGCCCAAATTACCTTGGCGAATCCCCCAAGTGAAGTGACTTTGCTGTATAAAGCACTCAAATCCAACTCTCTCCCTCCGATGATCGGGATCTTTCTAAAGGTTGTCCTAAAAACATTTAAATAAGTCTTAGTTTCACTTATTTTGCAGCAATTGTTTTAAAAAGCAGCAAACGTCTTAAAAATATAAACTCGTGTTGTCCCAAAAGTTTGGAACAAAATTAACGTAATGAATTAAAATTAAAAATAAATATTGCAAGTTCAATATCAAAATTGGTCAGATCTTTAAGTCAAATTCAAAGCCAAATTATAAACAAATACATTTTAATAAATGAAAAGTCTGCTTAAAGTTTGATATCCCTCTTATTCTCGGCGATTCAAAAGCCCCCCGCCACTCCCCCTTCAACCTGACAGATAATTACAACTCCACGCTGCGCAGAATTTAAAATTGTAATTCGAATGTTTTTTATTAAAAAGAGCTCAAATGAAAATTAATTTCCTTGCCAAGAATCACTGTTGGCAAAAAGGTGGTAACACAAGGCAACAAAGGCTGCCAATACTCGAGCCTCTACGCTCCTCGACCTCCCTCACCATTTAAAAAAAGTTTAAGGAACATATTTCATTCTTTACAATGAAATAATTCTCATTCCAATCGCCTATGGTGTATGTTCAGACATCGAGTGACAAGGGAAAGCCTTTGAAGGCCGCTGAATAAAAACAACACATTTCGTCCCTCCCCTTGTATTATTTTAGACGGTTAATTCACCCCCTCCATTAAAAGTTGTATTTATTTTCTGGTGAATACATTTGTTTTTACCCTTTACTCCTGTGAAAGTGCCGCAGCTCGTCCAGGAAACTCCTGCCAGTCCTCAAGCCGCCGCTTTTACTCGGAGTTTTGGCCATAATAATCCCTCTCATACACAAGAAAAAAACTCCCCCAAATAAATAATAAAACAACAAAAAAAAAGGTCGGAGAGGGAACTCCGGAGGTGACTCAGTCCTTATTCTATATATATATATATAATATATATATATAGGATTGCTGTATGCTCTTTTACAGTTTCTTCTTTTTCATCTCCGGAGAGTCGGGCGCCGGAGCCCGAGCCCGAGCCATCGCCGGCCACGACGGGAATTAAACAAGAGCCAGAGAGGAGGAAGAGCGCTGGGGGGAGGGAGAGAGACAGCGCAGGGCTTCGGCAACACCAGAGACCGCTGATGGCAGACTCGCCGGTGCGCAGTGAGGCGGCTCGGCCCGCGCCGTCCGATTCACCGGGGAGACTATATTTTCCGCCGCTCTCCCTATAACAACCCTGCCAGCCTGTGAAGGGGGAGGGGGAAAGATTTTAATCTCCTTATCACCGTCTCTCGCCTGCTTTTTTTCTCTCAAAGGGCCGGGGGTTTTGACAGGAGTTCGGTTCGTTTCTCTCCATTCGCTCCGATTATTTTTGGTTAAAATTTATGGATGTCAATTTTTTCGGAAAAAATCGAATCCAATTTTGATTTTTTTTCTCTGTTTTTTTCCTCTCTCACTATCTACCCTCACAGACAATGAAGGCCGAGCAATTACCAGCCAGAGGGGGGGTCCTGCAATTCAACCAAACAATCCGCCGCCATGGCGGCCTGCTCAGTCCGAGGCAGGCTGGGAGTTGCAGTCCCGGCTGTCGGGGGAAGAAGGAGATAGGCCCCAGGGTTGCACTGCAAGTCCCGGGGTGCATCGCGGTCGCTTCCCCGGGTTCTCGGAGCGCTGGAGGCGCCGTTGGAGATGAGAACGCAGGCGCTGGAGCGCGCGTGCGGCTGGTCGGGAGCTGTAGTTCGTGGAGCGAGCTGGAAACGCGGGTCGTTAACGGAGGGTGGCGGCGCCCGGCGCCGAGCTGCGCTCGTGCTCTGAATGCCAACCGACGCAGAGGCGGCGGCCCGATGAAGCTTGCCCGCCAGCCGCGCGAGTGCGCACGGCCTAGTCGTTCCGTTCAGAACCTCAAAATGGCGATTATGCAGCTTTTGGTGCTGGGGCTGCGCTAAAGAGATTGTTTTGTTTTGGGGGGAAACGAAGATGGATTAAGGTTTTATTGCACAGGTCAGGCAGTTGGTAGTCGAGCTCTTGTAGTCTCCCTAAATA
The DNA here is from genome assembly GCF_963921235.1 of Mobula hypostoma. Taxonomy (NCBI): domain Eukaryota; kingdom Metazoa; phylum Chordata; class Chondrichthyes; order Myliobatiformes; family Myliobatidae; genus Mobula; species Mobula hypostoma. The sequence goes on along the minus strand of NC_086099.1, from coordinate 118,657,724 downwards.
TGCAAATAGTTGGCACTTACTGTTGTTGGGCTTATAGTAAATATTTGGGCGGTTATTTATAACAAGATAAATTCGGAACTCTTCAGTGCAGATAGTTGTGTTTGTAAACATTGCATATTTTTACAACATTATTTTTTCCACTCCTTTAACATATGATTAATATAGAATTACTAGCTTGAAAAGACTGCAAGAAATGTCAGGTCAGATGCTTAGCGGGTCAGGCAACATCTGTGGAAAGAAAAACGTAGCAGCCGTTACAGGTTAATGACCTTTCATCAGAACTGGAAAAGTGAGAAAACGTGCACTTGTAGGGAAAGGTGGAAGAGAACAAAAGTGATATCTGATAGGAAACCAAAGGTATTTGTTTTTGATGCCACCTAAGGGAGGGAAGTGAATGTGGTTTAATCATAGCTAATCTGTTTAGAGGAGTACAAAGGAAAGGGCATGGCTGAGAAGAGTTAGAAACATTGTGAAGCAACAAACAGTCTGCAAAAGGGACTCATCAGGCTGAGCATCTTTGTGAGGAAAGGAATTGTCAACGTTTCAGGTCGAAACTTTGTATTATGACTAGACAAGCCCTGAGTTTTTCAGCAGATTGTTGCTCCAAATTCCAGTATTTGCAGTCTCTTGTATCTCCAGGGGAAAAAAAACGTAAAATCAGAAATAAAGCATAGCAGTAGCTAGAATCCTGACAAATATTGGAAATCCTCAGCAAATCGTGAAATTAGAGGAAATGAATTAATGTTACAGGTTGCTCAGGTTGGAGGAACAACACCTTATATTCCGTCTGGGTAGCCTCCAACCTGATGGCATGAACATCGACTTCTCTAACTTCCGCTAAGGCCCCACCTCCCCCTCGTATCCCACCTGTTACTTATTTTTATGCACACATTCTTTCTCTCTCTCCTTTTTCTCCCTCTGTCCCTCTGAATATACCTCTTGCCCATCCTCTGGGTGTCCCCCCCACCCTGTCTTTCTTCCCGGACCTCCTGTCCCATGATCCTCTCATTATCCCCTTTTGCCTATCGCCTGTCCAGCTCTTGGCTCTATCCCTCCCCCTCCTGTCTTCTATCATTTTGGATCTCCCCCTCTCCCTCCAACTTTCAAATCCCTTACTCACTCTTCCTTCAGTTAGTCCTGACGAAGGGTCTCGGCCTGAAACGTCGACTGCACCTCTTCCTAGAGATGCTGCCTGGCCTGCTGCGTTCACCAGCAACTTTGATGTGTGTTGCTAATGTTACAGATGGGTGACAAATCGTTACTGACAGGTTATGACAGAGGAAAAACTGGTATCTGAAATTGTTGAGCTTGCTATCGAGTTTAGAGGATTGCTGTCTGCCTAGACACAAGATAGGGTGCTATATTTCTTAGCAGTTTTGCATTGGACTTCAGCAGAATGCTGTGGGAGATCAGAATGGAGAGTGAGATTAAGGATCAAAGTGATAGACGATTGGATAATCATTGTTATACTTGACTGAATGGTGGAGAATCAGAATCTGGTTTATTATTACAGACATGTCTGAAAATTTGTTGTGTTACAGCACCGTAAATTATAATAAGATAGAAGCTGGTCCTAAAGTGTTGAGTGTTTGTCATCAGGCTCCTATACCTCCTCTCTGATGGCAGTAATGAGATGATTTCATGTCCTGGGTGATGGGGAGTTCTTAATGATGGATGTTGCCTTTTGAAGATGCCCTCTGTGGAAGGGAGGCTAGTGCCCACGAAGGAGCTGGATGAGTAAATGACCCTCTGCAGATTTCTCCGATCTTGTACAGTGGGCCCTCAGTCCAGATGGTGATGCAACCAGTTAGTATGTTCGTAGAAATTTACTAGGAGTGTTTAGTGACAAACAAGATCTTCTCAAACTCCTAATGAAATATAGCTGCTGGCATGCCCACTTTGTAATTGTATTAGGCCTAACATAGGACTTCAGAAATGTCAACACCCAGGAACTTGAAACTACTTACCCTTTCCTCTGCTGACCCTCAGTAAGGACTGGTGTGTGTTCCTGCAGCTTCCCCTTCCCGAAGTCTGCAGTCAATTTCTTGGTCTTGCTGTTGTTGAGTACAAGATTGCCATTGTGACACCACTCAGTCAGTTGATCTGTCTCACTCCTGTACACCACTCGTCACCATCAGAGATTCTACCATCGATAGTTGTGTCATCAGTGAATTTCTGGATGGTGTTTGCCTTGTGCCTCGATACACAATCATGGGTGTAAAGAGAGTAGAGCAGCAGGCTGAGTATGCTTCCTTCAGGTTTTGATGTCAAGCAAGGAGATGTTATTTCTAATCTGCACAGACTGGTCTCCCGGTTCAATTGCAAAAGGAGGTACACCGGCCCAGGTTTTGAAACTTATTGGCAAAGCAGTCAGCCAATCTGCCTTGGTGTCTCCAGCATCAAAGCGACTGTACCTGAGAGCAATACACTGAGTTGAAAGTAGTGCAGGTAGATTGCTGCTTAACGTGGAAGAACTGCTTAGTATCGATAGTGAAGACAAGGGGAATTTTATCTTTTTTCTGGCTGGGAGGTAAGGAGAGCACAGAATAAAGCAGATGCAGTTTCAGGTCTGTTTAACAGTGGTTAGCCTTATCAAGATCAATGACGAGATGGAGTATAGAGAGGAAGTGGGGCGGCTGGTGGATTGGTGTGAGAAGAACAACATAAGCCTGAACGTGGAGAAGACGAAGGAAATTATTGTGGACTTCAGGAAGCTGCAGACAAACCATCCCCCTCTGTAAATACATGACTGCTCTGTAGAGAGAGTTAAGTGCATTAAGTTCCCGGGAGTAAACATCACAGATGACTTCATCTGGTCCCTTAATATCACCTCCCTGAACAAGAAGGCACAGCAGCACCTCCACTTCCTAAGAAGATTGAAGCAAGCAAGGCTGCTAGCCCCCATCTTAACTACGTTTTACAGGAGCATTATTGAGAGCATCCTGACAAGTTGCCTCTCCGTCTGGTATGAGAGCAGTCGAGCATCGGACCAGAAGTTCCTACTAAAGAATGTGAGAACAGCTGAGAGGATCATAGGGGTTTCCCTACCATCCATCGAGGACATTTATCAGGAGCGCTGTGTACACAGGGCCTGTAGTATTGTTAATAATCCCACCCGTCCATCGGGGACATTTATCAGGAGCGCTGTGTACACAGGGCCCTTAGTATTGTTAATAATCCCACCCGTCCATCGGGACATTTATTAGGAACGCTGTGTACACAGGGCCTGTAGTATTATTAAAGATCCCACCCATCCATCCAGTATTCTCTTTGACTTTCTCCCATCAAGCAGGAGACTACGATACATAAAAACAAGAACGGTCAGGATGCAAAACAGTTTCTTCTCCCAGGCTTCTGAACTTCCAGCCGCATCGCCACTGATTACTCCATTCCGTACCTTACAATATTTAATATTAATGCACAATAGTTATTTGTGATTCATCCGTAGATTTTATCCTTACCTTCACAAGTAATCATGTGTTATGTGTTTTACACCCTGGTTTGAAGGATCTGCTCTCAGGGTGAGGCTTTTCATTCTAGGACGAGGGAGATGTCTTCCTTTTTTAAAGAAAGGGGCTTCCCTTCCTCCACTATCAACTCTGCTCTTAAATGCATCTCCCCCATTTCACGTACATCTGCTCTCACTCCATCCTCCCACCACCCCACTAGGAATAGGGTTCCCCTGGTCCTCACCTACCACCCCACCAGCCTCCGGGTCCAACATATTATTCTCCGTAACTTCCGCCACCTCCAACGGGATCCCACCACTAAGCACATCTTTCCTTCCCCCCCCTGCATTCCGCAGGGATCGCTCCCTACGCAACTCCCTTGTCCATTTGTCCCCCCCCCCATCCCTCCCCACTGATCTCCCTCCTGGCACTTATCCGTGTAAGCGGAACAAGTGCTACACATGCCCTTACACTTCCTCCCTTACCACCATTCAGGGCCCCAAACAGTCCTTCCAGGTGAGGCAACACTTCACCTGTGAGTCGACTGGGGTGATATACTGCGTCCGGTGCTCCCGATGTGGCCTTTTATATATTGGCGAGACCTGACGCAGACTGGGAGACCGCTTTGCTGAACATCTACGCTCTGTCCGCCAGAGAAAGCAGGATCTCCCAGTGGCCACACATTTTAATTCCACATCCCATTCCCATTCTGACATGTCTATCCACGGCCTCCTCTACTGTAAAGATGAAGCCACACTCAGGTTGGAGGAACAACACCTTATATTCCGTCTGGGTAGCCTCCAACCTGATGGCATGAACATTGACTTCTCTAACTTCCACTAAGGCCCCACCTCCCCCTTGTACCCCATCTGTTACTTATTTTTATGCACACATTCTTTCTCTCACTCTCCTTTTTCTCCCTCTGTCCCTCTGAATATACCTCTTGCCCATCCTCTGGGTACCCCCCCCCCGTCTTTCTTCCCGGACCTCCTGTCCCATGATCCTCTCGTATCCCCTTTTGCCAATCACCTGTCCAGCTCTTGGCTCTATCCCTTCCCCTCCTGTCTTCTCCTATCATTTTGGATCTCCCCCTCCCCCTCCAACTTTCAAATCCCTTACTCACTCTTCCTTCAGTTAATGCTGACGAAGGGTCTCAGCCTGAAATGTCGACTGCGCCTCTTCCTATAAATGCTGCCTGGCCTGCTGCGTTCACCAGCAACTTTGATGTGTGTTGCTTGAAGGATTGTCTGGTTTCTATATACATTATATTCATGTAGGTAGTTAAATGACAATAAACTTCACTTGTTCACTTGTGTTGGAGGGAAAACTACAGTTCAGGAAAATGAAAGACCTTTCAGAAGTACTGTTGCAGAAATTATCATCAGAAGTGATGTGATAGAATCTGGGCGAATGGACTGAAGTCTGTTAGAAGCAGGATGGGAATCAAAATAGCTGTGTGAGTCTGGCCTTGTCAGCAAAAATATCAATTACCACTTCTTGATATGGAAGGTTGAGAAAGGGAAGGAGAGTGTCAGATATTTAGCATATGAAGGTGAGAGTAGAGTGAATATTGGCAGCAGTAGTAATGAAGTTTTGAATTTTGTATGAATGCAGGGAGCAGGGCCAGTACAGTCATTAAAAAATACTGGAAAAAGTAAAGTTAATATGTGTATGCATCTATGTATGTTTTGTGTGTCTGTTTTATATAAAAATAATTGTCCCAAAGTATATTTTTAAATGGGAATTGATACAATAGCTATATTTATGATAAACCAAGTTCATTTTGTTAAGCCTTGCAGTAGATATATATTTGGATTTTCAAAAAGTGTTCACAAAAAATGACTAGATAGTATGCAGGGTAATACATTAATATGGATAGAGAATTAACAAGCAGGAAGTATTTTCAGATTTATATGCTGTATATTAATAAATAGGAAAAAAAAGTGACCAATTTTTAGTACAAAAGTAAGTTACACAGAGACTACAAACAGTCTACAGAGTTACTGATGAATGGATGGGCAAAAACTGGCAAATGAAGTATAATGTAGGAAAATGTAAGGTTCATCTAGCAAAGAAGACTAAATGGTTATTATTTAGATGGCAAAAGCTAGAGCGCAGCAGGATTTGGGAGTTCTCGGAGATGAACAGAAAGTTAGCATACAGATGGAGCAAGTAATGAGGAAAGCTAATGGAATATTGCCCCTTTAATTCAAGGATGTTGGAGTATAGAAGCAGAAAACTCTTACCACTGCTATACAATACATAAGTAATGGTACATGTACAATACAGTGAGCAATTTTTGTCCCCTTATTTCAGGGAAGATATATTGACATCGGAGTTAATTCAAAGAAGATAGAAAGATTGTCATATGAGGCAAGGCTAGAGGTTAGGTCTTTACTCATTGGAGTTGGAAAGAGGGGTGATATTATTGAAACTATGGTTTATTGAGGGCTTGACAATATTTCCTCTTATAGGAGACTCTCAGACCAAAGTGGATTTGAGGAAAGTTGCATCAACCATCATCTTGTTCAATAGAGAACCAGGTTCATGGACCAGAAGGCCTATTCCAGTTACTACTATTTTTATGGTCTTAATTATTTGGAAGTTATCTGTACAATGTGCAGAGGTGGTACTAAACTCTGTACAAGTTAAAGGAGAACAACATGTAAAAGTTGTGCATTTGCTGATGCTAAACTTTGAAGCAACTTTGAGATAAATCAGATATACAGTTAAGATGTAGAATACTGGCCACTTACCTATTTGAACACCCAATTGGAATCATCATCTGTTAAACAACTTTATCCAGATAGTGATAAAGTGGCTGTGCATTGCCTTCCCAAAATTCTGTATCTCATCAAGGGTAATTGTTGTTCAGAGATATAAAATGGGCACTCAATCAAGACTATTTGTATTTATATAACCAAATGAAAGTAAGAGTTTTAATAAATTATTTGTCATTGGATAACAAATTATGCAGCATTTTCAGATTTAAGCAAGTACTCTGACACTTATTACATACAGAATTGCTTTATGAAGCATTCATCTTTTGAATCAATATTGTCAAATTAACTGATCATTCATTTCCTTGCTGTTTGCAAGGTATACAATTTGGTCAGTGATCCAATTGGGAACTCTCCCATTCATGGACATAACTCTAAATAAAATTCAGTTGAGAGAACACGATAAAGAGGGTCGCGACTGTGAGAAAGAAATGGCAAAGTAACCCATTCATAAATTGGTAATCAGATTCAACCTCCAACCCTTTGTTCACATGAATGAGTATTATAACCAGTGATTTTACTGAATTTAACTGAGAAGTTTTATTTGTAAATGACATACTATTTTTGTCACAGTAAAGGAAAGGTACGTCGCATCCGGAGTTTCTCCGGTTAGCGGACGATTTCCCTCCACGCCTTTCTGACATAGTGGGGAATCGCATACGAGGCAAGTTACAGCAGTGGTTTGCCATTGCCTTCTGCTGGGTAAGTTTCCAAAGAGATCACCAGCTCATAACCCAGCACAGATGGAAAGCGTGCAGGGGAGCCGGCTGGCTGGATTCGAACCCGGGACCTTTTGTCCCGAAGTCCGATGCTGATGCCACTAAGCCACCAGCCGGGTCTTTGTCACAGTAGAGCCCAAAAAAAGGGAAAATTGTAAAACATGAAAAACTGAAATATCAGCAGTTCAAAGGTATTTATCTCTCTTTGCTCAGTACCTAGTTGAACCATCTCTCGCAGCTATTACAGGCTAGTAGTCTTTTTGGATGAGTCTCTGTTGGCTTTGCACAATGTGACGTAGCAAGATTTGCCCATTCCTCCTTGCAAAATTTCTTAAGCTGTGCCAAGATAGTTGGGAAGTGACAATGGATAGCAGTCTTGAGGTCTTGCTAGAGATGTTCAGTCGGGTTAAGGTCAGGACTCCAGGTCACTCAAGGACATCAATTTTCTTTGTCTATGGTTGCTCTGGCAGTGTGTTGTGGGTCATTGTCCTGCTGAAAGACACACTTCCTGGCAAAGGCTAGCAGGTTTTTATCCAGGATCTCTATATTTTGCAGCATTCATCTTTCCATCAATCCTGACCAGATTTTCAGTCCCTGCTACTGATAACCATCCCCATAGTATGATGTGAACTCCGTCATACTTCACAATAGGGATGGTGTTAGCTGGCTGATGTGCAGTATTAGATGTATACCACTTGGTGTTGAGGCCAAGAAGTTCCACTTTAGTCTCAACTGACCACAATACCTTCTTCCACATTTTTTATTACAGTATAAGTGACACTTCACAGTCATCATGAGCAAGGATATACTCTTTTTAAAGCTTTTCATAGCTAATGTACTTAAAAATAAATGTCAATTTGACCTACGTTTTCAAACATTTAAATACCTCTGGCACATTCAGAGAGGCAGTTCACAATTCTGTATCAGTGTGGTTACGGATGAACAATAAATTCTGCCTGAATTTGAGATTTTTTGTAAATGAGTCAACTTGTGTATGCTAATCTTAATTCAAGTTTTTTTTTGGTACAGAGATGCTTACACAAGAAAGACTACTTCCTTGCCATTCTTCTATAAATACCTTTTTTGGGTAAAGCCTTAGAGATTGTGGAGCCATGAATTTCATCTCCAGTAGCAGCCACTGACTTTCGGAGCTCACTCAGACTGATTGTTAGCATCGCAGTGATCTCTCGTACAAGTGGCATTCTTCTTCAGTGACTTAAGTTTAGAGGGGTGGCCTGATGTAGGCAGTGTAGCTGTGGTTTCATATGTTTTCCTCTTTTTCATGATCGACTCCAAGGTATGTTCACTGCCTTTAAAGTGGTCTTGTACCTTTCCCTATATTTGTACCTTATTATCATGCTCTTTTGTCTTTATTTTGGTTTTGTCTTTTGAATATTTACCATACTGTTGGCCCTTTCAGAGAGATGGGATATTTATTCAGGTGATCCTTCAATTTTCTACATCAACAAATTTGGGTGAGTTGGTAAGGTAATACACAATATTGCACCTAAGAAAAGTTAGTATAGTAACTACAAAGGGGATAAATATTTTATCAGCCTCACAATTTGGGTTTTTTAAACTTTAGTAAATTGTTGACAGGTTTTGGAATTTTTCTTTTGATCTGACAAGATGGACAATGTTTTGTAGATTAGCTAAAAGAAAGCCTACTACAATATATTTTAAATTTAGAAGATGAGACAGTAAATGGTGGGGGATGAATACTTTTTCAAGGCACTGTATATTATCACTGATGTGAAATTTATTGTTCTGTGGCAATACAGTGCAAAGACTTAAAATTACAATTAATTATAAAATAAATAAATACAGCCAAAATTAAGGAATAATAAGGTTCGTGGACTGTTTGAAATATTATGGTGGAAGGGAAGAAGCTGTTCCTCAATTCTTGAGTGTGAGTCTTCAAGTTTCTGTACCTCCTCCCTGATGACATAACATCTAGGCTGTTTTTATAAATATATTAGTAAGGAAAGGAGTTTACAGAAAACCTGCAATTCAAACAAATATGAAGGCTAGGTAATTTTTAGGAAGAAATTGTTAGGAAATTTCTTCTCTGAGCTGATAAGTGAAACACTTTTCACCTCATTCAACTAAAAGTTAACTGAACAGTATATACATTTCCTTAGAAGATGCCATCCGTGCTTGTTCATAGCTAATGTACTTTAAAATAAATGTCAATTTGACCTATCTTTTCAAACATTTAAGTACTTCTGGCATATTCAAAGAGGCAGTTCACAATTCTCTATCAGTGTCATTACGGATGAACAATAAATACCACCTGAATTTGATATTTTTTTGCAAATGAGTCAACTTGTGTGTGCTAATCTTAATTCAAGTTTTTTTTTGGTATAGAGTTGCTTACACAAAAGTCCCAGTGGACAGAATCCATTGCTTTACTTGCTCTTTTAATTTTTGCCTATTGTGCTGGTTTTGATTATAGCATTCCCCTGTTAATTCCTGGCCTTGTAATGATATAATTAACTGTTAAAAGTAATTTTAAAGTATTCCTTCCCCCCAATGTGAAACAACATTTTGCTACAAGTAGAGAGAACCTGACTAGTTAATTGGGAATGCTTCATTTGTGTATTGATTATTTTGCACTGTATGTACTTGTGAAATACCTGCACTTCAAACCAACATTGTGTTGAAAAATATTTTACAATTCAAATGTCAATTGTTTAATTAGTGTATGCTTGCAAGAAACAAATATCTTGTGACCATTGTGCAATGTTCTCCTTGCAACATATGTATTTTGTATGCTAATTAATAAATTTAATAACTGCACTTTCCAGTGTGGTGGAAGGTAACAAAGTGCACCTTTTATTTGTAGTAATTCTTGTGCTATCTTTAGAAATGTCATGCCCATCCATACTGGAGTTTTTCTTTAAACTGTGTGAAATCTGCTGCATAATATGAGAGGGTTTAGGTTTTGCTGTCACAGTATGTGCATTCACTAGTTTGGTAATGGATTTGATTAAGCAAGGTTCTGAAACTTTAAGTGTTACTCAGTTCTCTGCATATGTGCTCTATCAGACGAATTATCATTATGGATGTTGGTGGGAGGAGGGACCTTGGCAATTATGTGATGAATCTACTTTATTAACAGTAGTCAAGAAAGATGGCATTGACTGGGATCAACAATTACATATAAATGAAACTTATTTCTGATGAAAATGACAACTGTGAAATTGCAATGAAGTACATCTTTTCTTAGATAAGAGACCCAAAACTGCTTACAATACTGCAAGTGCAGACTGACCAATGCCTTGTAAAGCCTCAGCATTACATTCTTGCTTTTGTATTTTAGTCTTCGCGAAATGAATGTTGACATTGCATTTACCTTCCTTATCACTGACTCACCTTGCAAGTTAACCTTCAGAGAATGCTGCAAGAACACTGTTCCTCTGCACCTGTGATTCTGAATTTTCTTCCCATTTAGTAAAAGTCTATGTCATTATTCCTTCTTCCAGAGTGCATCCTTTCTTTGCCCATTTCCCCAATATGTTTGTCTTTCTGCTGAGATCCTGCTTCCTCAACATTGCCTGGCCCTCCACCTGTCTTCATTTCATCCACAAAGCCACCAATTAATTCTCTATTCTAAATGAATGCCCCTCAATTCTGAGGCTGTGCCCTCTGGGCCTAGACTTCCCCACTATAGGAAATGTGCTCCACACAAATGAAAAAATCTGCAGATGCTAGTAATCCAAGCAACACACAAATTGCTGGAGGAGCTCAGCAAGCCAGGCAGCATCTATGGAAAAAAGTACAGTTGACATTTCAGTTCAAAACCCTTCGGCAGGACATCCTCTACACATCCACTTTATTCAATTCCTTCATATAAATCAATGTGAAAAGGTTATTAGCTTCCCAAGCACTTCTTCAAAATAGCAACACTATTCTCACTTCTACCCCTGCCACTCTTGCAATTCTGGCATTCTGCTAGTGTCTTCCACAGTGAAGACTGACACGAACTATTTACTAAGTTATTTCGCCATTTCTCTGTCTCCCATTACCACCTCTCCATAATTATATTATTGGCAAGCTTATCTTCATATCACTTCTTTATGACTTTTTTAAAATTATGTTCTATTGGTTTTTTTTAAAGTTTCCCAGTCTTTTACCTTCCCACCATTTTTTGCTATACTGTACTATGTGCCCTCTCGTTTGCTTTTATGCATCTTTGACTTCCCTTGTCAGCCACAATTGCCTCATCCTCCCTTTAGAATACAGTATTCTGTCATGTTTAGGATATATCTTTTATATGCCTTCTGAATTTCCTCCATAAACACCAACCATTGCTGTTTGGCTGTCATTCCTGCTGGTGTCCCCTTCTAATCAACTTTGGTCAGCTCTCTCATGCCTCTGTAATTTCCTTTTCTTCACTGTAATGCTGAAATATTAGATTTTATCTTCTCGACCTGCAGGGTGAATTCTATCATGTTATGGTCACTGTCTCCTAAGGGTTCCTTTACCTTAAGCTTCCTCAAGAAATCTGGGTCGTTCAGAATTGCTGTTCCCCTACTGGGCTCTACCAAAAGCAGCTCAAAAAGGCCATCTCATAGGCATTCTACAAATTTCCTCTCTTTGGATCCAATACCAACTGGATTTCCCCAATCTACCTGCATATTGAAATCTCCCAAGATTATTAAAACATTGCCTTTTTACATGCCTTTTCTGTCTCCCATTATTTGTAGCTCATGTGCTGGCCTGTATATAACTCCCATCAGGGGTTTTTTACCCTTGCAGTTTCTTAACTCTACCCACAAGGATTTGACATGGTCCGATCCCGTGTCACCTCTTTCCAAGATTTTGATAATAGGATTCAATACAATGTGTATTCTTGGATGTTAAGCTCCCAACTATAATTTTCTTCCAGCTACAACTCTGAGATACCCACAACATCATGCCTACCAATCTAAATGTGCCACAAGAACATCTACTTTATTCTGTATACTTTATGCATTCAAATATATCACTTTCAGTTCTGTATTCGTCACCCTTTTTGATTATGGCCCCCTGTTACACTTTAACTCGTCCCACTGAGAGTAGTTTTGCCTATCATCTGCTTGTCCTTCCTCACAGGCTCACTACACTCTGCATCCAGTACACCATCCTCAATCCTCAGTCCTATCACTTCAGTTCCTATCACCCTGCCAAATTAGTTTAAACCCTCCCCAACATCTCTAGCAAACCTGCCCACAAGGATATAGGTCCCTCTCAGGCTCAGGTTTAACCTGTCCTTTTGGTACAGATCATACCTTCCCCAGAAGAGATCCCAATAATCCAGAAATCTGAAACCCTCCCCCTGCACCAAATCACCCTATTCTTACCACTACTGGCACGTGGCACAGGCAGCATTCTAGAGATTACTACTGTGGAGGAGCTGCCTTTCAGCTTTCTGCCTAACTCCCTGATTTCTCTCTTCAAGACCTTCTCCCTTTTTCTATATGTACCACAACTTCCAGCTGTTCACTCTTCCCCTTTAGACTGCCATGGACCCAAAATGAGACAACCCTGACCCCCCCCCCCCCCCCACCTGGGAGGCAATATACTATCCGGGTGTCTCTTTCACATCCACACAATGTGCTTTCTGCTCATCTAATTATGGAATACCCTGTCACTACTGCACTCCTCTTCCTCTACTCCCCCCACCCCCCTTTCTGAACCACAGAGCCAGATTCAATGCCAGAGACCCCTCCCAACAGCATCCAAAGCAGAATGCTTATTATTGAGGAGAATTGTCTGGATGGTTCATTTTCTACAACACTTATAAAAGCAAAATCCTGCCTGGGTAGAAGTAGATTTACAGTGCAAAGTGCCCAAATGCTTCATTTTCATTACAGAGTCACAGCATAGAAATAGGACCATCAGCCCATCTGGTCCATGCCGAGCTATTAATCTGCCTAGTCACATCAACCTGCACCCGAACCATGCCCCTCACATCCATGTACCTATCCAAATTTCTCTTGTGTTGAAATCAAACCTGAATCCAACACTTCTGGCAGTTCATCCCACACTCTCACCACTCTCTGAGTGAAGAAATTCCCCTTCAGTGGAAAAAGCCTGCCTCCATTTACCCTATCTATATCCCTCCATAATATTGTTTGCTTCTATCGAATCTCCCCTCAATCACATACACTTTAGGGAATAAAATACTATTCAACCTTGCCCTATAACTCAAGTGCTGGCAACATTCTCGTAAATTTCCTCAGAGCTCTTTCAATCTTATTGATATCTTTCCTGTAGATAGATGACCAGAACTACACACAATACTCCAAATTAGACTTAACTAATGTCTTGTACAACTTCAGCATAACATCCTAACTGTTGTACTCAATACTTTGATTTATGAAACCCAAAAGCTCTTTATGACCCTATCTGCTTGTGACCCCACGTTTTAAGGAAATAAGCATCTGTATGCCCGGATCCCTCTGTTCTACCACACTCCTCAGTGTCCTACCACTTGCTGTGTAAGTCTTAGCCTGGTTTATCCTCCAAAGTGTAATAAGTAACACACTTGTCTGCATTACATTTCAAAGTTGTTACAAAGAAGTCAGGAAACACTTCATGTAACATTGTAAATTAAATTGAGAATTGTTTTCCATCAGGTTTAAAATATGGCCTTTTCCAAGTTACTGTTTTTCAACTGTCCATTAAATTACCTCTAGTTTGCCACTCTGAAGTTTAATTCCTTTCCACCCTTCTCAGATGATGTAAATAGCCACAAGCAGTATTACTTATGTCCGGCTTTGGCTGATAAGCAGCGATAATTTTGCAGTGGACATTTGATAGAGGTTTATAAGAGGTGTAGATAGAGTAGACAAGCAGAATTTTTTTTTTCCCAGGGTTGAAATGTCTAATACCAGAGGGCATTTAAGGTGGGGGGGGGCAAGATTGTTACACACAGAGTGGTAGATGTTTGAAAGGCCATGTCTGGGTTGGTGGTAGAGGCAGAAACATTAGAGACTTTTAAGAGACATTTTTAATGTGCATGTGAAGAAAATGGAAGGATGTGCCTAGTTTAGTTTAGTTGGCCATTTGATTACTAACTTATTTGGTTAGGCACAACATTGTGGGCAGAAGGGCTTGTTCCTGTGCTGTATTGTTTTATGTTCCATCACTTGACCCAAGCAATTATCATTCTAACAAGAGTCTATCTCCTTCCTTAATATTCTACATTAAAACTACCCATGATGCAGAAGATTATTAGTGACTTTAAAACTTATTTGAAGCAACCATGTAACTACTGTGGCTACAACAGCAGGGGAGAAAATTAGTTATCTACTGTGAATGTGTTAAATTCATCCCTTGTGTTTTATTTCCCCAAAGCCTTTCTAACACCTAACAGTCGTTGCCTTTGCCATGTTTAGTCTTAAACGGAGTGGCATCTTGTGAAGCACACACAAAATGCTGGAGGAACTCAGCAGGCCAGGCAGCATCTAGAAAATTAGTACAGTCGACGTTCTGGGCCAAAACCCACTGGCAGGACTGGAGAAAAATAGCTGAGGAGTAGATTTAAAAGTTGGGGGAGAGGGAAGAGAGGTGATAGGTGAAACCTGGAGGGGGAGGGGATGAAGTAAAGAGTTCAGAAGTAAATTGGGGTCATTTACTGTGTCCAGTGCTCCTCACATGGCCTCCTGTATATCAGTGAAAACCAACATAGATTGGGAGACTGCTTTGTGAGCACCTATGCTCCATCCATCTAAAAAAACAGGATCTCCTAATGGCCACCCATTTTGGTAGATGGGCTCCTTCCCTCCACTAGCCTGCAGGTCACCCTTAGCCACCCTTCCCAACCCGATCAGGGTCACGTGAAGCCAGGGGAGCAGGTGGTGGAGATCACAAGTCCTGGCTATGGGACCACTGATGGCAGGCGGACAACCTCTGAAGAATATTGATAATGGCTGCGCCCATCCATCTTGTAAAGACACTGCCCAGAAGAAGGCAGTGGTAAACCATTTCTGTAGAAAAGTTTGCCAAGAACAATCATGCTCAAGATCATAATCGCCTACGTTATACAACACATCACATGATGATATTTTAAAAGATGTATCTCAAAGATTATAGGATCAGAGAGAGAATCAATGAAATTTCACAATACTGGAGAATGTCACGCAGTCCATTGTACCTAGACTAAGTGCAGATCATTAAGCACAGATTCAAACACTCCTAGAGTTGTGAAGACCCCTATTTCTATCAGCCTTTTAAGCAGTAACTTCCAGATTTCTACCACCTTCACCTCAAAGGATGTTTTACTACTCAGTCTATTTCTTCCACTAATTACTTTTAAATGAATGGCCCCTCAATTATGACTCCTCTACTAAATTTCTTTTATTCACTCTACTAGGCCCCTCATAACTTTAGATACTTTAATAAAATTTCCCCTAAGCCAAAGTCTAGCTCATAACTTAAAATCTCCAGTCATGGCGACATCATCATAAATGTCCTCTTTTTTTTATCTGAAGAGCAATTACTTTACTGTAATCCATAACGTGACTGGAGCCATATGCAGTAAACGATCTGTGGTCTAACTAATTTATGCATTTTTAGCATATCTTTCCAAATAAGATATTATTTCCCTTAGCCAATCGAAGAATGCATCTCATATACCTTTTTAAACACCTCTTAAAAGGGAATGTGGATGTCACAAGCAAGGACAATGTTTCTCATCCATCCCATTACTGCCTTTGTAAAGTCAATGATGAGCAACTGTATTGAACCACTGCATTTTTTTCTGGTGAAAGTAACCACACAAAGCCATTGGGTAGGAAGTTACAGGATTTAGACCCATTGATGAAGAAAGAACAAATTGATTGCTGAGATGTTGCATATAGAATTAAACATTGTGCACAATCTCCACTTCTGACATTGTGATTTATGAAAGGATATTTTTTGAACATCCAGATGGAACGTTCTCCTCCGAGACATATTCCATTCTGACTTACAAATGTATCAACTGTCTTTCATCACTTGTTCAAATTCCTGCAGTTCCTTTTTGATAGGACTAAGTGATTATTTCCATCACAAGAAATGCAGTGGTTTAAGAGGATGGCAATCCTAATGGGAAATAAGTGTTGGTATACGTAAAATACATAGAACAACATAAAACAAGATTATTCATTAATCCACAGGGAACTCAGAAGGAGCTTTTATTACCTACAGACTGGTAAAAATACAGTACTGTGCAAAACTCTTCGGCACAAATATATAGTGATACGCACAATGTCATACTGACCAATCTCTAATTACACCATGAGTTCTTCCACCTTATTACAAATGCTACATGCATTTAAATACAGCATCTTCAGTGCTGAGTTCTTCACCCTTTTGAATTTTGCCTCTGTGGTTCAATTTAACTCTTTGCTCTGTCTGCATTTGTACCCAATCGTTGGCTTGTCCTTCTTTACATTCATGTTACACCCATCATCTATTTGCAAACCTCCTGGCTCATTCTCAGCTCTATTATCCTGGTTCCCATCCCCCTGCCATATTAGTTTAAACCACTCCCAACAGCTCTAGTAAATCTGCCCCACAAGAATTTTGGTCCCCGTCAGATTCAAGTGCAACCTCTCCCTTTTGTATTGGTCCCTCCCGGCCAGAAAGGATCCTAATAATCCAGAAACCTGAATCCCTGCACCCTGCTTCAATTCTTCAACCGCGCATTTATCTGCCACCTCATTCTATTCCTATCCTCAATGTCACGTGGCACAGGCAGCAATCCTGAGATTACGACCTTGAGGACCTGCTTCTCAGCTTCCTTCCTAAACCCCCATATTCTTTTTTCAGGACCTCCTCCTTTTTTCTTCCTGTGTCGTTGGGACCGATATGTAACATGGCTTCTGGCTGCTCACCTTCCCTTTTCAGGATATTGTGGATGCATCCAGAAACATTTTGTACCCTGGTACCTAGGAGGCAAACTACCATCCATGTCCACAGTATGGCCTATCTGACCCCCTGGCTATGAAATCCCCTATTACTGCTGCCATCCTCTTCCGTTCCGTGCCCTTCTGAGCCACAGGGCCAGACTCAGTAACAGAGGCACGGCCGCTGTTGCTTCCCCCAGGTAGGTCCCCTCACCCCCAACGGTACTCAAAATTGAGTACTTATTGTTAAGAGGGATGGCCACAGGGGTGCTCTCCACTATCTAATGTTCTCCCTTCCCTCTCCCAACAGTCTCCCATTTATCTGTCTCCTGCAGCCCTGGGTGTCTACCTCCCTGTAGCTCCTGTCTATCACTGCTTCACTTTCCCTAACAAGCTGAAGACCATCAAGCTGCAGCTCCAGTTCCCTAACATGGTCTCTAAGGAGCTGCATCTTGATACACCTGGTGCAGGTGTAGTCATCGAGGAGACTGGGAGTCTCCTGGAAATCCCAAATCTGACGCCCAAAACAGAACACTTGCTCTGTAGACCCCCTGGAGTTAAATAAGAAATAATGAATGAATTTACCTAACCTCTGCCTGTTCTTGCCAAAGCCTTGTTGAGCCAATGTCTTATTACTCTGACTCCAGACTACTTGACGATGACTGCTTTGCTAGGTGGTAACTGTCTTTTACAGAGACAGGGTTTTTAAAAGCTCTTTGTTGGACCCGCACAGAAATGCTCCTATCACTTCCGCACAATACTCCAATCGATGGGTCCTGTCAAAAAACTTGCTGCTTTTTCAAGCTCTTTGTTGGACCCGCACAGGAACTCTCCTGTTGCATCTGCATAGTACTCCAATCAATCTTTGAGATTTTTGATGATAGGTGTTGCTTTCCTGAGGTAGCACCTCCTATAGATACTACCAAAGGTAGGGAGGGTCCGCATATGCCTGTGATGTACTGGGCAGAGTTCACTCTTCTCTCCAGTTTCTATACAAATTGCTCTACTGGACTGTGATGCAACCAGTCAGAATACGTTCAATGCTACATCTGTAGAAGTACATCAGTCTTTTCAATGGCAAGCTGAACCTTGTTAACCTCCAAAGAAAGTAGAGATGCTGGTGCACTTTGGTTATGATTGCATCTACAGGTACAGTATGTGCTGGGTGTAGGGCAGGCCGTCCAGTATGTTAACTCCCAGGAATTTAAAGCTGCTGATTCTCTCCACTGCTGATCCCCCAATGTAAACTGGTACTTATTTGCCCTTCTTCCCCTTCCTGAAGTCAATCATTGGCTCTTCAATCTTGCTGACATTAAGTGAGAGTTTCTGTAACTTCAACTCCTCTCTGTCCTGGTTTTGTTTGCCCTCTCTCCTTCCAATATTTATTTACCTCCTCCTCAGAAATGTCTAATGATCTGGCCTCCACCATTCTTGGGGGCAGAGAATTCCAAAGATTCACTATTTCCTGAGAAAAGATATTTATATGCACCTCTTTTTAAAATTATTAGTCCCTTCATGAATTCATAAAGGCCAGGTCCTGTTTGACAAACTTACTGCAGTTCTTTGAGGATATAAAGAGTTCAGCGGGTTAGAGGGGAATGGGTGGATGTCATATACTAGGATGCCAAAAGGTGCCATGTAAAAAACTTATTCATACAATAAGAATACATGGAGTTGGGGTGTTGTCCAGGGGCAGACACTCACCGTGGAGGTCGTATTGTACAGCAAATAAAATTGAAGCAACTTCAGTAACTCCAAAAGACTGAGGTTTGGTAAAATACTGAAAGGCTTTTATTCGCTGTACAATACGACTTCCAAGGTGAGTGTCTGCCCCTGGACTGAGGGGGAGGGGCAAGGCTGAACACCTTAATACAAGATTCTGTGGGAGGAGCCACAGGGTCAGTCAGCAGAGGGGCGTGTCCAGACAGTTAACCCAGTTACAACATATATATATGGTTTACCACAGGGGTAATGTACAGTACTGTGCAAAAGTCATTATATGTAACTAGGGTGCCTAAGACTTTTGCACAGTGCAGTAGTAATTTTAAGTATTGCACTGTACTGCTGCCATAAAGAAAACAAAATTCATGACATATGTGAGTGATGATAAATCTGATTGTGAAATGGGTCTCTATTGCAGAGTGAGAGAGGGAAGGGGGCAGGAAGTGGTTGGGAAAAGGGGTGGGGGGAAACAGGAAGACCCAGAGAGACATTCTGTAATTATCAATAAACCGATTGTTTGGAATCAAATGACCTTGCCTGGTGTCTCAGACTAGGTGAGTCTGTACCTGCACCACCCCCTGCCCCTGGCACTCCTTCTCTGTCCCACTGGCCTGTCCCACTCTCCACCTGCGGCTCTCCACCCTCACCATTCTCAACATCCTTTGCTCCCCCCCAAGATTGACAAACTTGTTCTCTGGTCCACTTTGACAAATACAATACTGTGCAAAAGTCTTAAACTATACACATGTGCCAAAGACTTTTGCACAGTACTGCATTACATGGATAGAGGATTGGTTAACCAACAGAAGGTAAAGAGTTTGGAATAAATGGGTTTCTCTGGTTGGCAGTCAGTGGTGATCAGAGTGCCACAGGGGTTGGTGCTGAGCCTGCAACTGTTCACGATATATAGTAATGATTTGGAAGAAGGGACTGAGTACAGTATATCTAACTTTGCTGATGACAATAAATTGAGGGGAAGTCAAATTGTGCAGAAGATGTGGAAAGTCTACAGAGACATATTGATAGGTTAAATGAATAAACAAGGGTCTGACAGATGGCGTACAATGCTGGTAAGTGCGAGATCATCCACTTTGGAAGGAAAAAAGAAGAGCAGACTATTATTTAAATGGTGAAAAATTACAGCATGCTGTTGTACACAGGGAATTGAGAGTGCCTGTGCATGAATAGGAAAAGGTTGGTTTGCAGATGCAAAAGGTTATCAAGAGCACCAAGGGAACATTGTCCTTCATTGTGAGAGGGATTGAATTTAAGAGCAAGGAGGTTATGCTGCAACTGTACAGGGTACTGGTGAGGCCGCACCTGGAGTACTGTGTGCAGTTCTAGTCTCCTAGACTTTGGAGACGGTGCATATGAGGTTCTCCAGGTTGATTCCAGAGATGAGGGGTCAACCTTTGAGGAGAGATTGAGTCACCTGGGACGTTACTCACTGGAATTCAGAAGAATCAGAGGGAATCTTATCTACCCCTTTAATAATCTTGTGTATTTCTATAAGAAAGAGGCAGAAAAATTGTTCCCACTGGTAAGTGAACTTAGGGACATAGACTCAACATTTGGGAGAATAAATTTATGATGGAGATGAGAAACTGCTTTTCTCAGAGAGTAGTGAATCTGTGGAATTTGTTGCCCAGGGAGGCTGTAGGGACTACCTCATTAAGTATATTTAAGACAGCTAAGATAGATTTTTGGGTGCACTAAGAGATACGGAGAGAAGGCATGTAGGTGGAGGTGAGTCCGTGGCAGATCAGCCGTGATCTTATGGTGGAGCAGGCTTGCCAAGCCAGATAGCCTACTCCTGCTCCTATTTCTTATGTTCTTGGTCAGTAGATACTTTCTCCTGTTCATGACTCTCCTATCTCAACATCTACCTTGTCAGATTCTCTTATTTGTTTGAATGAGATCACCTCTTATTCTTCTAAGCTCTGAGGGATACAGATCCAGATCATTTAGCTTCTCTTCATAGAACAACTCTTTTGGTCAAGGAATTAACCTGGTCAATCTACTCACTTACTGAAATTTTTCACCATTTCCCATACATCCATCAGCATCCCCACTCTTAGTGACTATCCAATAGCCACTGCTGGGGTGGAACGTTAGCATGGTGGTTAGCACAATGCCTTACAGCACCAGAGCCCAGGTTCAACTCCTCCCCTCCCCCGCTGTCTGCCAAAGTTTGTATGCTCCCCCGAAGTTTGTATGTTCTCACGACCACGTGGGTTTCCTCCGGGTGCTCTGGTTTCCTCCCATGCTCCAAGATGTACTGGCTGGTAGGTTAATTGGTCATTGTAAATTGTCCCAGGATTAGGCTAGGGTTAAACGGAGGGATTGCTGGGCGGCGTGACTTGAAGGGCCTATTCCATGCTGCATCTCAATAAATAAAATAAAATAGAATAAATCTTCATTTAAACCACAACAGTTAACGCCAAGGAGAGTAATTGCTGTTTGTTGCTTCTTCAGCGCAGGTCAATACAGATAAAGATGCAGGTTTCCCATGTTTCTCTTCTTCTTGAGAGACAGGTGCCATCTCCGGCACATAAATTTAACTCAATGATCCTTAGGATATGTTTTGATCATTCAGTATATTGGGATTTGCCATGGAAAATTCTTCCAGCTCTTCCTGCAGGTTGCCACCACCATGATTGCCAAAGATAACTTTGCACTGTTTTTAAACAATGTCAGTATCCAGCCAACCTTGGTTACCTCTGGCAGTAAAATATGCTCCACTGAAACCAAACCAGCAATTTCTTCCAGGCATTGTCAATGGAATCTGATCACCATGAAGGGTCCCCACAAAGCCGTCCCTCATTTGTTTATTTATTGAGATACAGCGTGGATTAGCCCCTGACGTGCGGCCGTGCGCTTTGGTAGAAGGAATAAAAGCATAGACTATTTTCTAAACAGGGAAAAATATGTAAAAATCTGAGCTGCAAAGGGACTTTGGAGTACTCTTGCAAGATTCCCTACAGGTTAATTTGCAAATTGAGTCTGCAGTGAGGAAGGCAAATGCAATGTTAGCCCTCATTTCAAGAGGTCTAGGATATAAAAACAAAGATGTAATGCTGAAGGCTTTATAAAGCACTGGTGAGGCCCCACTTGGAGTATCGCGAGTTCTGGGCACTTTCTCTAAGAAAAAGATGTGCTGACATCGAAGAGGGTTCAAAGGAGGTTTACAAATAATATTCTGGAGTGAAAGGCTTATCATATGAAGGGCATTTGATGGCTCTGGGCCTGTTATCACTGGAACTTAAAACAATGAGGAGGGATCTCAAAGAAACTTATCACATGTTGAAAGGCCTAGACAGAGTGGATGTGGAGAGGGAGGACTGGGGGGAGACTAGGACCAGAGGACGTGACCTGAGAATAGTGCAATGTCCCTTTAGAATGGAGATGAGGAGGAATTTCTTTAGCTGAATTTGTGGAATTCATAATTCATTCACAAGGTGATCTGTGAAGGCCAGGTGTTTAGGTGTATTTAAGGTGGGGGTTGAAAGGTTCAGGGCATGAAAGGTTGTGGGAAGAAGGCAGGAGAATGGGGTTTAGAGGGAAATGGATCAGCCATGATGAAATGGCGGAGCAGACCTGATAGGCCAAACAGCCAATTCCTGCTCCCATGTCTTATAGTCTTATTGGCCAGAAAATTATGCACCAGGGTGACCAAGCCCACTTGTGTTTCCACGGGTGACCGTGATCAGCTGACATCTGCCAGTGCTGGTGGGCAGCTGAAGGTATTTGAGATTTGCTGGGAGACGATCAGAGCTAGGCCTTAGGCTTTGAGCAGCATTCTTCCTGGAAGTGGGGTGGGACAGAGATCAGGGAGCAGGCCTGAAGAGGGTGAGTTGTGATGGTCAGTGGATACCCTCACTTCTGAGCAGCTGGACAATACAGAATGTAGAGATGAAAGGAGCTGAGAGGGAAGAGGGTGAGTTAGAGGTGAGAGGCTGGAAAGACTAAGTGGGAAAGGAGGGCAGTGGAAGGGAGGCTCAGGCAGGTTTCAGACGGATGTCTGGAGGGAAGGTTATCAGAATTTGCAGAGAAGGAGGCCGTGGAAAGGTGAGTAAGCAAGATAGCTGTGTGTGTGTGCGTGCACACACACACTCTGGGTCTATACAGTAGAGCCTGATTTCCAAATACCTTGGAATTCCCTGTCAGAAACAAGAGAAAGTCTGCAGGTGCTGGAAATCTGAGCAACTCACACAAAATGCTGGAGGAACTCATCAGGCTAGGACAGCATCTATGAAAAAGTACAGCCAACGTTTCGGGCTGAAACCCTTTGGCAGGACTGCAGAAAAAAAGCTGAGGAGTAGATTTCAAAGGTGGGGGAGGGGAGAGAGAAACACCAGGTGGTAGGTGAAACCTGGAGGGGGAGGGATGAAGTAAAGAGCTGGGAAGTTGATTGGTGAAAGAGATACAGGGCTGGAGTCTGATAGGTAGGGATGGAAGGCCATGGAAGAAAGAAAAAGGAGGGAGGAGCACCAGAGGGAAGTGATGGGTGGGCAAGGAGGTAAGGTGAGAGAGGGGAAAGGGATGGGAAATGGCGAAGGGGTGGGAGGCATTACTGCAAGTTTGAGAAATTGATGTTCATGCCATCAGGCTGGAGGCTACCCAAATGGAATATAAGGTGTTGTTCCTCCAACCTAAGTGTGATAAGGCAGAGCTGATAGTGGAGGAAAGGAAGCCCCTTTCTTTGTCAGTTCAAGGATTGCTCTAGTGATAAAATTGTAATAGCTGGTATACAACAACATTGTAAAGGCATCTTGTATTCCTCACCACTGAAATGAAAACACTGAAAAAAGCATCACATGGGAAAACCTGAATAAATTCTACTCACAAAATTAGTTAAATATTCAATGTAAGCTGGAACTGTCAAACCCTAAACTTTAAAAACATTCTGACCATGTCAGAAGTATTCCAAAATTTGTTTAAAAAAATTAAACAAAATAATTAAATTAAAAACACTTATCTACAATGTAGAACACTTTTAAAACATATAATTTAGCAAAACTGTTAATGTTTTTTTCCAAAATTTTCTAAAAAGATTTAGGAGAGTATTTTTCAACAAACTACTATCTGAATATCTTTCTAAATACCATGCTCTTACCTGAGGCACTTCTAAATATTTTGTTCCTAAATCATGCGGAGTTATTCCTTTAGCATTGTTGAACCTTGCATAGAATTCTCAGGTGGGAACTTAGCCCAAGTTCCCTCTCCCATGCTGAACTCCATGAGGATTCCAGTGTTGAAGTACAGCCTGTTGCCAGAGACAAATTGCCAAGAGCAACTCCTGTTCTCTTCGTTAACATCCACACTCACAGAAGTCTCTTAATTGCTGTCAGGTTATGTGGGGTAGAGTCAGTGAATGCTGACAGTTTTGCCATTGTTATTCTGCAAGATCTGGGCCAATAATCCGAAGATATACATTCTATATCCAATTGCACTATGCTTAATAGTAATACATTCATTTATTTGGCAACTTAACAATAGAGCTGAAAACATTTTATCTCATTAATTACTTTAGATATAATGACTGTTCTCATCCCAGTGAATGTGGCAGACCATTCCTACACAGCAAGGTCCCACAAACAACAATTGTAATTGAAGGAACCGTTACATCATTCACATCCCCACAATATCCTGACACTGAAGCAATTCACAGCCAATGATTTATTCATTCACAGGATGTGGCATTGCAGTCAAGGCCTGCAGTCATTACCCATCCCTCAGTGCATTTGAGAAAAGAATGGTAGGTCTCCTTCTTGAACTGTGTCTATTTTTTGGCACTGAGGTTCACACAACTCTGCTAGGTTCAGAGTTCCAGAATTCATGACCCAGAGGCAGTGAAAGAAAATCAGCTTATTTCAGAAACAGCTTCTTCTCCTTTATCACCAGAGTCGATGAACACAAGAACACTATCTTCATTTGCACTATTCATTTATTTTATAATGTAAAGTAACTTGACATCTTTGCACTATACTGCTGCCACAAAATGACAAATTTTACCTCATATAATAAATCTGATTCTGATTCTGAAGGTGTGTAACTTGGAAAAATAAATTGGTAGTGATGAAATTACCATGTTCTGTTTGCTTGTTGGATGTAGAGACTGGAGAACTAGGAGATGATGCACTTGACTGTATTTGCTTGTTCTTGTCGTGCACCATGTAAATGACGCACATTATAACTAGTCCAATTAGTCCAAAGAAAACCACTTCAAAAGCAAATTGGGATGGAAAACTGTGGGACATTAATCCCAGAATTTCAAACCAATCCACAATGACCTCCAGATTAACATATACCTGCAAAAACTTTAACTGTATTTTATAGATGAGAATATTAAGTTCCCTTTTGAATGCTTGCAATGAGCTTACACTTGCTTCCTGAAATGGCAATTTATTCCAAAGATCAATGACTTTCCATAAAATGGGAAATTTCCTAAAATCACCCACCATGGTTTAATGAACACAATATTTATGTTTATATTTGGAAATATAGATTTCCAGTAAGATGGAGACATGTTCAGACAAAACAGCCTCTCTGGGGCCAACAAAAGGTGTTTTTATTTTTTTAAATGTCTTTTTATGATCGCAAGACCCAGTTGGACAGTGAGAACTTCAAGTACTGCAGGTACCCCATCAGTGAGCTGCTCATTCGCAGAGGAGCTGGATGTGGTTTGGACTGTGTTACTGCCTGCTATAGGAAGGCATCTGAGTCAGTGTGCAGTTTAACAGCAAGTGATTGTCTTGGATATTTCTCTTGCGATCTGAAGATCCTGCTGGACATTGATAATGTAAAATCCTGCAAGTCCATTTCTTTTGTTTATCGGAGAGGCAGTTGACGGGGGAGCTGCGTGGCCTCTGTTGTAGCGAAGACGAAGCTCAAGCCGGGGGCTTGCCTGTTGCAGCAGTTCAGGAGAGGTGATGCAGGAGGCAGTGTAGCTTGGCATCCACACTGGCTCTTCCCATTGGTGCTGCCCTCCAGTGTTTGCTCGGGGCAAGACAAGCTGGATTGCATTCGTCTACAGACTGTTGAGAACTGCTTGGTCTTGCCAATAGCACCCATGCACCATCAATTTGCAGGACATGTCACTCACGGACTTGGGCTATATATTTTTTGTGTGACATTGTTTACTGCTATCTTATATATGCCTTGTGCTGTGTATGACTGTTGGTACTGTGTTTTGCACCTTGGCCCTAGAGTCACACTGTTTAATTTGGCTGTATTCATGGAGGGGGGCAGGTGAGGTCTGGGCCTGACATCCCACTCACCTGGGGAAAGTGAATGCGCAATACATCGCCTCTCCTTTCCCGGTGTAGTGATCGCTGCATGGTCACTATCTGGCCTGCTAGGCAGGAGGCCACTGCAAATGGCCTCTCCTACATTACTGCATCCATAGCAGCACCTTCTCGTTGGTAGCCCCGTTTCCACCGAGCTTGCTACATCATGGCGCGACCGAGTGTCCGGCGGTATAACTGGATGGGTAGGCTGGGCTCGTTAGCCTTGGTTGACAGCCAGCCTAAGAGAAGGACAACTCTGAATCCAAACCCGGGCAGGTGGGGCTCGTTAGCCTTGTCAGGCCATCCACCTCGGAGAAGGACACTCCGATGTAAATCCTACGACCCGAGGACCTCACTGTCACCGTCCCAGCTTGCTAAGCTATGGCAGATGAACCCCGGGTGTAAAGGGTGGGGCCAGTACCGCGCACACTGCCCTCCACCTAAAATACCATTGCACTCACGTCTACAACCATCCTCCCCGACCATTCATCTTTCCCTTGCAGCCGCTGTGGCCGGGCCTGCCTGTCCCTTATTGGCCTCATCAGCCACCAGCGAGCCTGCAGAAGACGTGGGTAGCCCCCTTCCTAAATCTTCATTCGCGAAGACAAGCCATAATTCATGGGTATTCATGTATGGTTGAATGAATGTTAAACTTGAACTTGAGCTACCACTTAGGTTTTTATCTCATTGACATGAGTCCAAGTATGGTGGCATTTTAAGTAGATCAATTAAATTTTCCAGATTCCATGCATTACAAAGCTAATAGTGAAGATCCTGACTCAATTGTATCAAATGATTTGTAACTAGACATTAAAATAATGGCCTTTCTTTGAATCCTTTCTAGAATCAAGACTGTACACCCTTCCAGAGAGGTGCTAGCAAAGGTCTTGTATATGGAGACTAATGATTATTGACTTCAGGAGGAAGAAATCAGGGTGCCCATGAGCCAGTGCTCATCAGGGGTCAGAGGTGGAGAGAGAGAGTAGCTTTAAATTCCTGGGTGTTATCACACAGAGGCTCTGCCCTGGGGCCAGCACATTAGTGCCATTTCAAAGAAGGCATGGCAGTGCCCTACTTTCTTAGAAGTTTGTGCAGATTCAACATGTCATCTAAAATGCTGACAAAATTCTACAGATGTATGGAGGAGAGTCTATTGATTGATATGAAAAGGAGAAACTAAAATCAGATGTATCTGTATCACAGAAGCTGAGAGAGGAGCTGGTCAAAGTTGATTGGAAGGGGTCACTAGCAAGGATGAGAGCAGAACAACAATGCTTGGAGTGTCTGGGAGCAATTCGGAAGACACAGGGAAGATACATCCCGAAGACGAAGAATTATTCTAAAGGGAGGATGAGGTAACCATGGCTGACAAGGGAAGTCAAAGACAGCATGAAAGTAAGAGAGGGTATATAATTTAGCCAAAGTTTATGCGAAGTTAGAGGATAGATAAACTTTTAGAAACAGCAGAAGGCAACTAAAAAAAAACCATAAAGAGAGAAAAGATGAAATATGAAAGTAAGCTAGCCAATAACATAAAAGAAGATATAAAAAGTTTTCCAGATACATATAAAGAGACAAGAGTGGATATCGGACCACTGGAAAATGGTGCTGGGGAACAAAGTAATGGCAGACAAACTTAGTAAGTATTTTGTGTCAGTATTCACTGTAGAACCACTAGTAGTATGCCAGAAATGCCACAATATCAGGAGGGGAGAAGTGAGTGTTGTGTTGCTATTACTAGGGAGAAGGTGCTTGGGAACCTGAGAAGTCTGAAGGTGGATAAGTCACCTGGGCCAGATAGACTACACCCCAGGGTTGTGAAAGAGGTAGCTGAAGAGATTGTTGAAGCATTAGTAATGATCTTTCAAGATTGTAAATGTCACTCTCCAAGAGGGGGGGAGGCAAAAGGAAGGAAATTATTCTGACTTCAGAGGCTGGAAAGATGTTAGAGTCTATTATTAATGACTTTCGGGGTACTTGGCGACAGATGACAAAATAGGCCAAAGTCAGCCTGGTTTCCTTAAGGGAAAATCTTCCCTGCAAATTTGTTGGAATTCTTTGAGGAAATAGCAGCAGGATAGATAAAGTGGACAGTGGATAATGTTTATCTGTATTTTCAGAAGGTCTTTGACAAGGTGCCACACATGAGGATGTTTAACATGGTATTACAGGAATAAAGAGGGTCTTTTCTGGTTGGCTGCCGGTGACTAGTGCTGTGTCACGGGGTCATTGTTGGGACCGCTTCTTCTCGTATTATATGTCAACGATTTGGATGAAGGAATTGATGGCTTTGCGGCCAGGTTTGAAAATGATACAAAGATAGATGTTGGGGCTGGTAGTGTTGAAGCAAGGTGTCTGCAGAAGGACTTCATCAGATTAGAAGAATGGGCAAAGAAATGTCAGACGGAATATAGTGTAGAGAAGTGCATGGTCATTCACTTTACTAGAAGGAGTAAAGGAATGGACTATTTTCTAAATGGGGAAATCATTCAAAAACTAGAGGTGCAAATGGACTCGGGAGTCCTTGTGCAGGATTCCCTAAAGGTTAACTTACAGGCTAAGGAAGGCAAATGCAATGTTAGCATTCATTTCGAGAGGACTAGAGTACAAAAGCAAGAATGTAATGCTGAGGCTTCATAAAGCACTGGTTAAACTGCACTTGGAATGTTGTGAGCAGCTTTGGACCCCTTATCTAAGGAATGATGTGTTGGCATTGGGAGAGGGTCCAGAGGAGGTTCACAACAATGCTCCCAGGAATGAAAGGGTTAACATATGAGGAGTGTGTGATAGCCTGTACTTGCTGGAGTTTTGGAGAATGAAGGGAGAACCCCATTGAAACCTATTAATTATTGAAAGGCCTATACCGAGTGGACGTGGAGAGGACATTTCCTACAGTGTCTACGACCAGAGGCCAAAACATAAGAATAGAGGGACATCCGTTTAGAACAGAGATGAGGGCAAATTTCTTTAGCCAGAAGGTGGTGAATCTGTGGAATTCATTGCCACAGGTGGGTGTGCAGGGCAAGTCGTTGGGTATATTTCATGCAGAGCTTGATAGGTTCTTGATTAATCAGGGTGCCAAACATAATGAGGAGAAGCAGGAGATTGGGGTTGAGAGGGATAATTAATCAGCCATGATGGACAGGTTGCACTTGAATCCCAGGGGGACCAATATCCTGGTGGGGAGGTTTGCTAAGGCTACTGGGGAGGGTTTAAACTAGGATTGCTGGGGGGCGGGAACCAAACTGAAGAGACGGAGGAAAAGGCGGTTGGCTCACAAATAGAAAAAAGCTTACAGACAGTGCGAGAGGAAGGATAGGCAGGTGATAGAGAAGGGATGTGCTCAGACCGATGGTTTGAGATGTGTTTATTTTAATGCAAGGAGTATTATGAACAAAGCGGATGAGCTTAGAGTGTGGATCAGTACTTGGAGCTATAATGTTGTGGCCATTAGAGGCTCGGATGGCTCAGGGGCAGGAATGGTTACCTTGGGTGCCAGGTTTTAGATCAGGGGTGGCCAACCTTTTACAATCCATGCGTCAATTTTTTCATGCATGAGTTCAGATGCGCCATACAACTCTTGTACCCCCACAATTCTTGTAAAAATATGTTAATATAGACATATTTAACATTTTTACATGTTATATTGATTTAATATAACAACAAGATAAACATTACTTAGCTTAATGAGACTTTTGAATCTGTTTTGATTTCGCCAAGCTTTTAGTATTTGGAGTTAAATTAGTTACTGAGAGCAGCAGAGAATTCTTCAAATTTGAATCAGTCATAGAACCATAGAACCATAGAAACTACAGCACAGAAACAGGCCTTTTGGCCCTTCTTGGCTGTGCCGAACCATTTTCTGCCTAATCCCACTGACCTGCACACGGACCATATCCCTCCATACACCTCCCATCCATGTATCTGTCCAATTTATTCTTAAATATTAAAAAAAAACCCGCATTTACCACCTCTTCTGGCAGCTCATTCCATACTACCACCACTCTCTGTGTGAAGAAGCCCCCCCTAATGTTCCCTTTAAACATTTCCCCCATCACCCTTAACCCATGTCCTCTGGTTTTTTTCTCCCCTTGCCTCAGTGGAAAAAGCCTGCTTGCATTCACTCTATCTAAACCCATCATAATTTTATTTACCTCTATGAGATCTCCCCTCATTCTTCTATGCTCCAGGGAATAAAGTCCTAATCTATTCAACCTTTCTCTGTGACCGAGTTTCTCAAGTCCCGGCAACATCCGTGTAAACCTTCTCTGCACTCTTTCAACCTTATTTATATCCTTCCTGTAATTTGGTGACCAAAACTGAACACAATACTCCAGATTCGGCCTCACCAATGCCTTATACAACCTCATCATAACATTCCAGCTCTTATACTCAATACTTTGATTAATAAAGGCTAATGTACCAAAAGCTCTCTTTACGACCCTATCTACCTGTGACGCCACTTTTGGGGAATTTTGTATCTGTATTCCCAGATCCCTCTGTTCCACTGCACTCCTCAGTGCCTTACCATTAACCCTGTATGTTCTACGTTGGTTTGTCCGTCCAACGTGCAATACCTCACACTTGTCAGTATTAAACTCCATCTGCCATTTCTCAGCCCATTTTTCCGGCTGGTCCAAGACCCTCTGCAGGCTCTGAAAACCTTCCTCACTGTCTACTACACCTCCAATCTTTGTATCATCAGCAAACTTGCTGATCCAATTTACCACATTATCATCCAGATCATTGATATAGATGACAAATAACAATGTACCCAGCACTGATCCCTGTGGCACACCACTAGTCACAGGTCTCCACTCAGAGAAGCAATTCCCTACCACCACTCTCTGGCTTCTTCCATCGAGCCAATGTCTAATCCAATTTACCACCTCTCCATGTATACCTAGCGACTGAATTTTCCTAACTAACCTCCCATGCGGGACCTTGTCAAAGGCCTTACTGAAGTCCATGTAGACAATATCCACTGCCTTCCCTTCATCCACTTTCCTGGTAACCTCCTCGAAAAACTCTAATAGATTGGTCAAACATGACCTACCACGCACAAAGCCATGTTGACTCCCTAATAAGTCCCTGTCTATCCAAATGCTTGTAGATTCTGTCTCTTAGTACTTCCTCCAATAACTTACCTATTACCGACGTTAAACTCACCGGCCTATAATTTCCCGGATTACTTTTCGATCCTTTTTTAAACAATGGAACAACGTGAGCCACTCTCCAATCCTCCGGCACTTCACCCATAGACAGCGACATTTTAAATAATTCTGCCAGGGCCCCTGCAATTTCAACGCTAGTCTCCTTTAAGGTCCGAGGGAACACTCTGTCAGGTCCCGGGGATTTATCCACTTTAATTTTCCTCAAGACAGCAAGCACCTCCTCCTTTTCAATCTGTACAGTTTCCATGATCTCACTACTTGATTCCCTCAATTCCATAGACTTCATGCCAGTTTCCTTAGTAAATACAGACGCAAAAAACCTATTTAAGATCTCCCCCATTTCCTTCGGTTCCGCACATAGCCGACCACTCTGATCTTCAAGA
Organism: Mobula hypostoma; assembly: GCF_963921235.1. Lineage (NCBI taxonomy): Eukaryota > Metazoa > Chordata > Chondrichthyes > Myliobatiformes > Myliobatidae > Mobula > Mobula hypostoma. The sequence goes on along the minus strand of NC_086099.1, from coordinate 118,626,330 downwards.
GGACCAATTTTATCCCTTACAACCCTTTTGCTCTTAATATACCTGTAAAAGCTCTTTGGATTATCCTTCACTTTGACTGCCAAGGCAAACTCATGTCTTCTTTTAGCCCTCCTGATTTCTTTCTTAAGTATTTTCTTGCACTTCTTATACTCCTCAAGCACCTGATTTACTCCCTGTTTCCTATACATTTCATACAACTCCCCCTTCTTCTTTATCAGAGTTGCAATATCCCTTGAGAACCAAGGTTCCTTATTCTTATTCAATTTGCCTTTAATCCGGACAGGAACATACAAACTCTGCACTCTCAAAATTTCCCCTTTGAAGGCTTCCCACCTACCAAACACATCTTTGCCAGAGAACAACCTGTCCCAATCCACGCATTTTAGATCCTTTCTCATTTCTTCAGATTTGGCCTTCTTCCAGTTCAGAACCTCAACCCTAGGACCAGATCTATCCTTGTCCATGATCAAATTGAAACTAATGGTGTTATGATCACTGGAACCAAAGTGCTCCCCTACACAGACTTCTGTCACTTGCCCTAATTCGTTTCCTAACAGGAGATCCAATATTGCATCCCCTCTAGTTGGTCCCTCTATATATTGATTTAGAAAACTTTCCTGAACACATTTTACAAACTCTAAACCATCTAAACCCCTAACAGTATGGGAGTCCCAATCAATGTATGGAAAATTAAAGTCCCCTACCACCACAACTTTATGTTTCCTGCAGTTGCCTGCTATCTCTCTGCAGATTTGCTCTTCCAAGTCTCGCTGACTATTGGGTGGTCTGTAATACAATCCCACTAATGTGGCCATACCTTTCCTGTTTCTCAGCTCCACCCATAAGGACTCAGTAGACAAGCCCTCTAATCTGTCCTGCCTGAGCACTGCTGTAATATTTTCCCTAACAAGCAATGCTACTCCCCCACCTTTCATTCCTCTGCCTCGATCACATCTGAAACATCGGAACCCCGGAATATTAAGCTGCCAGTCTTGTAGCCAAGTTTCACTAATTGCTATAACATCATAATTCCACGTGTCAATCCACGCCCTCAACTCATCCGCCTTCCCCGCAATACTCCTAGCATTGAAATATATACACCTCAGAAGATTTTTGCCACCACTCACAACCTTTCTATCAGCGGATTTGCTTAAACTTTCAACATCATTTATTTTCACCCCAGCCACACTGTCAGCTCTGGCACTTTGGTTCCCATCCCCCTGCAAATCTAGTTTAAAGCCTCCCCAACAGCACTAACAAACCTTCGCGACCTTGTTTTGTTTTTAGACAATTTCATGGCTGAAAATGCTTGTTCACATCTGTACGTCGTTCCGAAATGACAGATATAACTCTGAGCAAATTTTCTTAGTTCTGGAAAATGTTCACAGGGTAATGATCACCAGAAATGAATCATGTCAGAAGCATTTTCGTCTACTTTCCTTTCGATATTTTTATCACCAAGACATCTTGCAAATATTTGGAGACAAGGCTTAACAATTTCCTCTCCATCAGAGAAAGACTTCTGTTTTTTGGCCAATGCTAAAGCAATTTTGTCATTGCAAAACTTTCATAAGTTCTTTTATCAAATATATTTTGTCTTCTTTTGATTTCTTTCTTTTTCTTAATCACATATTCTTTCCGTAACTCAGACCCAAGCACTAGCTTCAGTTTTCCTTCTATTTCAGTCTGATGTTGTGTTTTATAGTGTCTATTAAGATCATGTCTTCTGTTATGTGAGAAAGTGTTTTCACAAACAATGCACAACGGTTTTCCTGACGGACCCGCTATAAATAAGAACTCATTTCCCCACTGTTCATTGAATTCATGCTTACTATCACTTTCTGCTTTTCTTTTGCACTGTGATGGGTAACTGAATGTAAAAACAAGGCTTAATTTTCGAAAAAGTACAAAACTGCAAATGTTCACAAAGGACAAACAAAGCACAACTCCGTAGCGCATGAGTATCAATGGTAAACTGATGGCGAAAACCTGCGATGCACCATTTCTAGCTCTAAACCACCTGAATTCCTGTTATAGATTTTTTTTTCTACAAGTCAGATTTTGGTTAATACTTTTTGCATGAGTAGGCTTACTTTTTTATTATTATCACTGGGGTGCAATGCGCCACTTCGAATCATTCAATGCACCACTTTTGGTATATGCGTCATAGGTTGGCCATCCTTGCTTTAGATGTTTCAGAAAGGACAGGGAGGGAGGCAAAAGAGGTGGGGGCGTGGCACTGTTGATCAGAGATAGTGTCACGGCTGCAGAAAAGGAGGAAGACATGGAGCGATTGTCTACAGAGTCTCTGTGGGTGGAAGTTAGGAACAGGAAGGGGTCAATAACTTTACTGGGTGTTTTTTATAGACCATCTAATAGTAACATGGACATTGAAGAGCAGATAGGGAGACAGATTCTGCAAAGGTGTAATAATAATAGGGTTGTTGTGGTGGGAGATTTTAATTTCCCAAATATCGATTACCATGTCCGTAGAGCAAGGGGTTTAGATGGGGTGGAGTTTGTTAGGTGTGTTCAGGAAGGTTTCTTGACACAATACATAGATAAGCCTACAAGAGGAGAGGCTGTACTTGATCTGGTATTGGGAAATGAAGCTAGTCAAGTGTCAGATCTCTCAGTGGGCGAGCATTTTGGAAATAGTGATCACAATTCTATCTCCTTTGCCATAGCATTGGAGAGGGATAGGAACAGACAGGTTAGGAAAGCATTTAATTAGAGTAAGGGGAAATATGAGGCTATCAGGCAAGAACTTGAAAGCATAAATCGGGAACAGATGTTCTCAGGGAACTGTACGGAAAAAATGTGGCAATTGTTCAGGGGATATTCCAATGCAACAGGGAAAGGATGGTAGGGTACTGGAACCGTGGTGTTCAAAGGCTGTTGTAAATCTAGTCAAGAAGAAATGAAGAGCTTACAAAAAGTTCAAAAAACTGGGTAATGATAGAGATCTAGAAGATTATAAGGCTAGCAGGAAGGAGCTTAAGAAAGAAATTAGGAGAGCCAGAAAGGGCCATGAGAGGCCTTGGCGGACAGGATTCAAGAAAACCCCAAGATATTGTACAAGTATGTGAAGAGCAAGAGGATAAGACGTGAGAGAATAGGACCAATCAAGTGTGACAGCAGAAAAGTGTGTATGGAACTGGAGGAGATAGCAGATGTACTTAATGAATACTTTGCTTCAGTATTCACTATGGAAAAGCATCTTGGCGATTGTAGGGATGACTTACAGTGGACTGAAATGCTTGAGCATGTAGATATTAAGAAAGAGGATGGTAAGAATCAAGTTGGTTAAGTCACCAGGACTGGACGAGATGTACCGCAGGCTACTGTGGGAGGAGAGGAAGGAGATTGCTGAGCCTCTAGCGATGATCTTTGCATCATCAATGGGGATGGGAGAGGTTCCGGAGGATTGGAGGGTTGTGGATGTTGTTCCTTTATTCAAGAAAGGGAGTAGGGATAGCCCAGGAAATTATAGACCAGTGAGTCTTACTTTAGTGGTTGGTAAGTTGATGGAGAAGATCCTGAGAGGCAGGATTTATGAATATTTGGAGAGGCATAATATGATTAGGAATAGTCAGCATGGCTTTGTCAAGGGCAGGTCGTGCCTTACGAGCTTGATTGTGTTTTTTTGACAATGTGACTAAACACATTGATGAAGGTAGAGCAGCAGATGTAGTGTATATGGATTTCAGCAGGGCATTTGACACAAAGGTTGGGGGTGTTGTGGATAGTGTGGAGGGCTGTCAGAGGTTACAATGGGACATTGATAGAGTGCAAAACTGGGCTGAGAAGTGGCAGATGGAATTCAACCCAGATGAGTTACCATATGGTTACCAGGTGGTTCATTTTGGAAGGTCAAATATGATGACAGAATATGGTATTAATGGTAAGACTCTTGGCAGTGTGGAGGATCAGAGGGATCTTGGGATCCGAGTCCATAGGACACTCAAAGCTGCTGCGCAGGTTGACTCTGTGGTTAAGAAAGCATAAGGTACATTGGCCTTCATCAATCGTGGGATTGAGTTTAGGAGCTGAGAGGTAATGTTTCAGCTATATAGGACCCTGGTCAGACCCCACTTGGAGTACTGTGCTCAGTTCTGGTCACCTCACTCCAGGAAGGATGTGGAGACCATAGAAAGGGTGCAGAGGAGATTTACAAGGATGTTGCTTGGATTGGGAAGCATACCTTATGAGAATAGGTTGAGTGAACTCAGCCTTTTTTCCTTGGAGTGATGGAGGATGAGAGGTGATCTGATAGAGGTGTATAAGATGATGAGAGGTATTGACTGTGTGGATAGTCAGAGGCTTTTTCCCAGGGCTGAAATGGCTAGAACGAGAGGGCGCAGTTTTAAGGTGCTTGGAAGTAGGTACAGTGGATACGATAGGGTCTTTTAAGACAAGCATACAGAGCTCAGAAAAATAGAGGGCTATGGTAACCCTAGGTAATTTCTTAGGTAAGGACATGTTTGGCACAGCTTTGTGGGCCAAAGGGCCTGTATTGTGCTGTAGGTTTTCTATGTTTCTAGGTGTATTTGATTACTTAAAAATGAAGATTTTGCTGAAGTTATTTAGTCTGAATGTAGTTGCTCTAGTAGTTGTGGTGCCTGATATAAACGTTATCAGTGAGCTCCAGAACTCAGTGGAGAAGCTAACACCTTGGTAAGTGAAGATATTGAGACTGATCATCATCACTTTTGGTGTTAAACCATTGTTGTACACTTCATGGAAAGAGCAAGAGGAAGAATAATAAAATCCAAATCTTCTTAAGAGAAACAGATTTAAGTCTGGCCTTTATCAGAATAGACATACACTGCCTTTTTCTGCCTCAATCCAACTTTAGACTGGATGCCCTTCTTCTTCTTCCCTAGTGGGAATAAGTAAAGTTATCTCTTCTTTAACAGCTTCCCCTTCTTCAGTTGCCATCTTTGTTCTACCAAGTTTGATTTCCAGTTCATTTGGCCTGATCATATTCAACTGAAAGCGGTGTCTGAGAAAGGCAGTGTCCATTATTAAGGACCTCCAGCACCCAGAGCATGCCCTTTTCTCACTGTTACCATCAGGTAGGAGGTACAGAAGTCTGAAGGCACACACTCAGCGATTCAGGAACAGCTTCTTCCCCTCTGCCATCCGATTCCTAAATGGGCATTGAACCCTTGGACACCACCTCACTTTTTTTTTAATATACAGTATTTCTGTTTTTGCATGTTTTTTAATCTATTGAATATACGTAATTGATTTACTTGTTTATTTATTATTATGTTTTATTTTATTTATTATTTTTTTCTCTGCTAGTTTATGTATTGCATTGAACTGCTGCTGCTAAGTTAACAAATTTCATGTTACATGCCTGTGATAATAAACCTGATTCTGATTCACTGCAGTTAGTCTTCTTACAAGACATTTTTTCACCCTTGTCTGTGCCCTGGGTGTCATTTTCCATACAGGACATTGCAGGTTTCATCTGGTTCCATTTCTGAGAACTGTTTGCTAGCTGGAAATGTGGCTACCATGCAGGATCCCACATGGCGGAAGATGCCAGCAGAGGGAAAATGGGAAAAGATAGGTTAGAGAAGTATTTTAAATCTTGATTTACCATTCTTAGTAATAAAGCTGATACTGTATGAACAAATTTAGCCTAAACCTAATTCAAGGTAGTCATGATATTCTTGTAGAAGATTTTATTGTAAACAAGGTTTAAAATGGTATTGACAGTTTTAAAGAGAATATTGCTGCTGGCCCTGATGGCTTGTAGTTTTTCCAAGCTCAATAATGTCATGACTGTATTTCTGCCAATACAATGACACTGAAATTTGCCCCACAACATTTCTCAGAAGTAGACACGCTGTTACTGCACCTGGAAACACACAGATAAGAGCTCTCTTTTGGAAATATTTCAGAAATTCATCCACCTCTTTGCCCTTTTCATTTTTACTGTGGCAGTCTACATCAGGACACAAAGTTCTGTAAGAACTTCTCAGCTTTCTTAAACTGCCGACATATTTATTTTTCTCTTCTGCTGATTATGTGATGGTGTGCATTATATTCTATGATGCGATTCTCCTATCAGTTTCTAAACCCGAACCGGACTTCATATTGCTGTTTACTGATTGCCTTGGTGTTGGTTTGCTTCCAATTTTATTTGTGGTCTGTGAAGCACAGATGACGTGTATCTTGCTTGTCTGCCAACTAGTCTACATAGTTGACTATGTTAGAGTCACTCACACACGATAGAAATGTGCAGAGCAGACAGTTCTTGATATCAGTCTTTGTGCATTACTGCTTTGACATCATCATAGCTAATCTGGGCCTGGCAAACCAGCTAATGTTTTCTGATAAAAACCCATGGGACCACCCCTGTTTAGAACCAGTGCTATTTCAAATCTCATTGATTTGGGATGTTTGTTTTGATTGATAGGTAGCAGAATTGGTTGTGTACCTTTGCTGCAGAAACTTTGTTCGATATGGATGGAGTTTCAGATTATGTGAGAGTGCGATGTGTAAGATGATCTTTTACAGATTTGTAACAATCTGACCAAACATGGGGGCTGTCCTTAGGCCTTCAGGCTTCCCTCATACCAGTGCTTAAGAAGAACGTGGAACCCTGCCTCAGTGACTACCGTCCTGTAGCGCTTTCACCCGCAGTGAGGAAGTATTTTGAGAGGTTGTTGATGGAACATGTCGACTCCTGCCTGAGAAGCAACTGGGATTCACTTCGATTTGCCATCTGGAGCAACAGGTCCACAGCAGATCCACCTCACTGGCTCTTCACTCAATCCTGGAACATCTGGACAGCAACCATGCAGACATCAGGATACATACATCAAAGTTGCTGGTGAACGCAGCAGGCCAGGCAGCATCTCTAGGAAGAGGCGCAGTCGACGTTTCAGGCCGAGACCCTTCGTCAGGACTAACTGAAGGAAGAGTGAGTAAGAGATTTGAAAGTTGGAGGGGGAGGGGGAGATCCAAAATGATAGGAGAAGACAGGAGGGGGAGGGATGGAGCCAAGAGCTGGACAGGTGATTGGCAAAAGGGGATACGAGAGGATCATGGGACAGGAGGTCCGGGAAGAAAGACAAGGTGGGGGGGGTGACCCAGAGGATGGGCAAGAGGTATATTCAGAAGGACAGAGGGAGAAAAAGGAGAGTGAGAGAAAGAATGCGTGCATAAAAATGAATAACAGATGGGGTACGAGGGGGAGGTGGGGCCTTAGTGGAAGTTAGAGAAGTCGATGTTCATGCCATCAGGTTGGAGGCTACCCAGACGGAATATAAGGTGTTGTTCCTCCAACCTGAGTGTGGCTTCATCTTTACAGTAGAGGAGGCCGTGGATAGACATGTCAGAATGGGAATGGGATGTGGAATTAAAATGTGTGGCCACTGGGAGATCCTGCTTTCTCTGGCGGACAGAGCGTAGATGTTCAGCAAAGCAGTCTCCCAGTCTGCGTCGGGTCTCACCAATATATACAAGGCCACATCAGGATGCTCTTTATTGACTACATCTCAGCACTCAAAACCATCATCCCCTCAAATCTAATCAATAAGCTCCAAGACCATGGTCTCAATACCTCCTTGTGCAACTGGATCCTCGATTTCCTTATTTGTAGACCTCAGTCATTTTGGATTGGCAACAACATCTCCTCCACAATCTCCATCGGCACAGGTGCACCACAAGGCTGTGCGCTTGGCCCCCTGCTCTACTTGCCATACACTGATGACTGTGTAGCTAAGCACAGATCCAATGTCACACTCAATAATGTTGACGACACCACTGTCGTAGGCTGAATCAAAGCTGGTGATAATCAGCATACAGGAGGGAGATTGAAAATCTGGCTGAGTGGTGTCACAACAACAACCTCTCACTCCATGTCAGCAAGACCAAGGAGTTGATTATTGACTTCAGAAGAAGAAACTAAAGGTCCATGAGCTAGTCCTCATTGGAAGATCAGAAGTGAAGAGGGTCAGCAACATTTAAGTCTTCGGTGTTACTATTTCGGAGGATAGAAACATAGAAAATAGGTGCAGGAGTAGGCCATTCAGCCCTTCGAGCCTGCACCGCCATTTATTATGATCATGGCTGATCATCCAACTCAGAACCCTGCACCAGCCTTCCCTCCATACCCCCCGACCCCCGTAGCCACAAGGGCCATATCTAATTCCCTCCTAAATATAGCCAATGAACTGGCCTCAACTGTTTCCTGTGGCAGAGAATTCCACAGATTCACCACTCTCTGTGTGAAGAAGTTTTTCCTAATCTCGGTCCTAAAAGGCTTCCGCTCTATCCTCAAACCGTGGCCCCTCGTTCTGGACTTCCCCAACATCGGGAACAATCTTCCTGCATCTAGCCTGTCCAATCCCTTTAGGATCTTATACGTTTCAATCAGATCCCCCCTCAATCGTCTAAATTCCAACGAGTACAAGCCCAGTTCATCCAGTCTTTCTTCATATGAAAGTCCTGCCATCCCAGGAATCAATCTGGTGAACCTTCTTTGTACTCCCTCTAAGGCAAGGATGTCTTTCCTCAGATTAGGGGACCAAAACTGCACACAATACTCCAGGTGTGGTCTCACCAAGGCCTTGTACAACTGCAGTAGTACCTCCCTGCTCCTGTACTCGAATCCTCTGGCTATAAATGCCAGCATACCATTCGCCTTTTTCACCGCCTGCTGTACCTGCATGCCCACTTTCAATGACTGGTGTATAATGACACCCAGGTCTCATTGCACCTCCCCTTTTCCTAATCGGCCACCATTCAGATAATAATCTGTTTTCCTATTTTTGCCACCAAAGTGGATAACTTCACATTTATCCACATTAAATTGCATCTGCCATGAATTTGCCCACTCACCCAACCTATCCAAGTCACCCTGCATCCTCTTAGCATCCTCCTCACAGCTAACACTGCCACCCAGCTTCATGTCATTCGCAAACTTGGAGATGCTGCATTTAATTCCCTCATCCAAGTCATTAATATATATTGTAAACAACTGGGGTCCCAGCACTGAGCCTTGCGGTACCCCACTAGTCACCGCCTGCCATTCTGAAAAGGTCCCGTTTATTCCCACTCTTTGCTTCCTGTCTGCTAACCAATTCTCCACCCACACCAATACCTTACCCCCAATACCGTGTGCTTTAAGTTTGCACACTAATCTCCTGTGTGGGACCTTGTCAAAAGCCTTTTGAAAATCCAAATATATCACATCCACTGGTTCTCCCCTATCCACTCTACTAGTTACATCCTCAAAAAATTCTATGAGATTCGTCAGACATGATTTTCCTTTCACAAATCCATGCTGACTTTGTCCGATCATTTCACCGCTTTCCAAATGTGCTGTTATCACATCCTTGATAACTGACTCCAGCAGTTTCCCCACCACCGACGTTAGGCTAACCGGTCTATAATTCCCCGGTTTCTCTCTCCATCCTTTTTTAAAAAGTGGAGTTACATTAGCCACCCTCCAATCCTCAGGAACTAGTCCAGAATCTAACGAGTTTTGAAAAATTATCACTAATGCATCCACTATTTCTTGGGCTACTTCCTTAAGCACTCTAGGATGCAGACCATCTGGCCCTGGGGATTTATCTGCCTTCAATCCCTTCAATTTACCTAACACCACTTCCCTACTAACATGTATTTCGCTCAGTTCCTCCATCTCACTGGACCCTCTGGACCCTCTGTCCCCTACTATTTCTGGAAGATTATTTATGTCCTCCTTAGTGAAGACAGAACCAAAGTAATTATTCAATTGGTCTGCCATGTTCTTGCTCCCCATAATCAATTCACCTGTTTCTGTCTGCAGGGGATGTATCCTGGGTCCAGTAATTATGGAGAAAGTGTGGTATTGCCTCTACTTCCTTAGGAGTTTGTGAAGATTTCACATGGTATCTAAAACTTTGACAAACTTCTATAGCTGTATAGCTGTAGAGTATATTGACTGGATGCATCATAGCCTGCTATGGAAACACAAAGGAAAATCCAACAAAAGGTAGTGGATATGGCCTAGTTCATCACAGGTAAAGCCCTTCCCACTATTGAGCACATCTAGAAGAACCATCATCAGGAAGAGGGTACAGGAGCCTCAGGACTCACACCACCAGATTCAAGAACAGTTACTACCCCTCAACCATCAACCTCTTGAACCAAACAGAATAACTTCACTCAACTTCACTTTCCCCATTATTGAACTGTTCCCACAACCTATGGACTCACTTTCTTCATCTCATGTTCTCCATATTTATTGCTTATTTATTTATGGTTATTATATCTTTATTTTTGTATTTGAACAGTTTATTGTCTTTTGCACTTTGGTTGAACATCCAAGTTGGTGAGGTTTTGTATTAATTCTGTTATGGTTATTATTCTATAGATTTATTGAATTTGCCCGTGAAACTGCTTTTTACCGGCATCTCTAGAGACATGGCTCGTTAGCCGCTCACTAACGGCCACTGGACTCAGCAGCAAGAAAACTACCTTTCTCAATCTCTGTATGTCTAGAGTCAGTATGACTTGGATCCACCAAAACCGGGAAGTTGGGATGTTTCAACAACCGAACCAGGATTTGTGCGAATGCTGTGTAAATACTGCCCCCGTGCAGTTAGGAGTCAGCAAGAAATAACAGATCATACACTCCATATAATTATAAAGAAAGTATATTTATGAATGTCAACTTAAACAAACTGTTATTAAAGAAGAAAGAAAAATAAACAAAAGAGCCCATTATAATTAAAACAGTCAAATGTGCACAAGGTTGGAGCTCAGATCTTCCAAAAGCTGGATGTGTCCTTTTACTCACAGTGTCATCTCCTATTCACCGATCACCGGTAGAATTTTCCATCTTGGACTCTATCAAATTGTGCATTCTAGTTTGATCGAATCCTACGGCGGGTTCTCTCAAGCTTCTGTCTTCGCCTCCCGCCGAAAAGACCTCACCTGCTTCCCCACCCCCCACCGTGTCCCCAAAACCTCTCAACCCAGCTTTCTCTTGAACTTTCTCCCAATTTATCCACCGTAATTGGCTGACTTGACATTCATAAGCTGAACATTACAATCGCTTATCTTTAACGGCAACCCAAAGACTACCAGCAGGACACACTACTTGCACAGAAAGCCATTAAATGAACTACCCTACACGCTAGCAGTAAAATATCAGTCAGTGTGTTACACTCACAAGACAGTGAAGCTCAGGGTTGTATATGGTGACATATCTGTACTTTGATAATAAACTTACTTTGATCAGAGGGGGTGCCTTTGCTTTTCATTAGTAGTAGGTACTACTGTTATGACCAGCACTGAGTAAATTGAGTACTAGATACTGTGTTTGAGGGTAACCACATTGATTTTGGTCTGTTGGGTAAGATGTCTTTCCCTCACAACATAAATGAACTGTGTCCTTTTATGACAATCAAAATTTCACAGTCAGCATTATTTTAGACTTTATTCAAGATGCCAGATTTACATAACTGAAGTTACATTTGCGGCAATCTCTTATTCTCATTTAATGTAAATTAGACGGCAGAAAGGCCACAGGGATTCTGGAGGGTTTAAGGAGTCATTGACAACATCCAGATCATCTCAAGAGTTTAAGCATGGAAATCTTGGGCTGTCATGAACTGTCAGTTTTATCCCCCCTCTCAACGTCCAGCTCATCTGCATCTTTGATAAGATAATTCTATTTGCCCAGTCCCACTTTGCCACTGTTTCAGTGAAAGAGTGGCTACTTTGGAGCAAGGACACCTAGCTCAGTTTCCGTGGCATTCAGCCAAAGCCTGCTCTAAGGGGCTGAAGACATAACAAGAAACAAGCTGCCAATGCCACATCGTTGGGCATGCAATCAGTCTCTTTAAGCAACACTTCCGCTCGCTGGAGAAGAGTGCAGGGGTTTGCAGTTTCACTTCACTGAGGTTGGCTGCATTCACCACACCTGTGTAATTTACAGGTGAGAGCAGGAGGAAGGACAAGTGCAGGAAGTGACGTTGGCTATTACTTTCTGACCTTGCTGTCATACAGATATAGCATCATGTTTTCAATGAAAGAAAATTGGAACAGTGTCACACTGTTCCTCAGGGTGAAGCAGTTTGTATCCACACACAGCAAGCCCGGACAACATTCTGGCATGGACTGATAAATTGTAAGTAATATATATCCTGAAAAGATCATCTCCCTGAACAAGAAGGCACAACAGCACATTGACTTACTGAAGAGATTGCGGCAAGCAATGCTTCCCACACCCACCTTAACTGCATTTTATAAGAGCACGATTGACAGCGTCCTGACAAGTTGTATCTCCATCTGGAATGGGAGCAGCCGAGCATTGGACCGCAAGTCCCTACAAAGGACTGTAAGACAATCATAGGGCTCTCCCTACCATCCATCGGGGACATTTATCAGGAGCGCTGTGTACACAGGGCCCTTAGTATTATCGAAGATCCCACCTGTCCATTGGGGATATTTATCAGGAGCGCTGTGTACACAGGGCCCTTGGTATTGTTAATAATTCCACCCATCCATCGGGACATTTATCAAGAGCGCCGTGTACACAGGGCCCTCGGTATTGATAATAATCCCACCCGTCCATCGGGGACATTTATCAGGAGCGCTGTGTACACAGGGCCCTTAGTATTGTTAATAATCCCACCCATCCATCAGGGACATTTATCAGGAGTGCTGTGTACACAGTATTGTTAATAATCCCACCCGTCCATCGGGGACATTTATCAGGAGCGCTGTGTACACAGGGCCCTTGGTATTGTTAATAATCCCACCCTTCCATCGGGACATTTATCGGGAGTGCCATGTACACAGGGTCCTTGGTATTGTTAATAATCCCACCCATCCATCGGGGACATTTATCAGGAGCGCTGTGTACACAGGGCCCTTAGTATTATCGAAGATCCCACCCGTCCATCAGTCCCTTCTTTGACTTTCTACCATCAGGCAGGAACCAAGGACAGTCAGGCTGGGAAACAGTTTCTTCCCTCAGGCCATTAGGCTTCTGATCTCCCAGCAACATCGCATTCAAAGTGTCACTAGCTAATATGTTCTGTACCTGACAATATTTAATTTATACACTTTATTTATGTGTGATTCATCTGTAGATTTTATCCTTACTTTCATAAATTACTGTGTGTTATGTGTACTATTGTGCTTCACACCTTAGTTCGGACAAACATTGTCTCATTTAACAGCATATATATAGTTAAATATATATCCACTTTACTTTATACTTTATTGTCGCCAAACAATTGATACTAGAACGTACAATCATCACAGCGATATTTGAACCTGTGCTTCCTGCTCCCTGGATTACAAATCGATAGTAAATATTAAAAATTTTAAATTATAAATCATAAATAGAAAATAGAAAAATGGGAAGTAAGGTAGTGCAAAAAAACCGAGAGGCAGGTCCAGATATTTGGAGGGTATGGCCCAGATCCGGGTCAAGATCCGTTCAGCAGTCTTATCACAGCTGGAAAGAAGCTGTTCCCAAATCTGTCAGTATGAGTCTTCATGCTCCTGAGCCTTCTCCCGGAGGGAAGAGGGACGAAAAGTGTGTTGGCTGGGTGGGTTGTGTCCTTGATTATCCTGGCAGCACTGCTCCGACAGCGTGCGGTGTAAAATGAGTCCAAGGACGGAAGATTGGTTTGTGTGATGTGCTGCGCCGTGTTCACGATCTTCTGCAGCTTCTTTCAGTCTTAGACATGACGACTTCCATACCAGGTTGTGATGCACCCTAGAAGAATCCTTTCTACAGTGCATCTATGAAAATTAGTGAGGGTTTTAGGGGATAGGCCAAATTTCTTTAGTTTTCTCAGGAAGTAAAGGCACTGGTGGGCCTTCTTGGCAGTGGAATCTGCTTGGTTGGACCAAGTCAGGCCATTTGTGATATTGACCCCGAGGTACTTAAAGCTTTTGACCTGTTCCACTTGCGCACCACCGATGTAAATTGGTTCTTTCCGTCCGCTACTCCTTCTAAAGTCAACAACCAATTCCTTCGTCTTGCAGACGTTGAGGGATAGGTTATTGTCTTTGCACCATGCCACCAGGTTCTTAATTTCCTCTCTGTACTCAAACTCATCACTACCCGAGATACGGCCTACAACTGTTGTGTCATCAGCAAACTTATATATTGAGTTTGATGGAGACTTGGCTACACAATCATGGGTGTACAGTGAGTACAGCAGGGGGTTGAGTACACAGCCTTGTGGGGCACCGGTGCTCAGAGTGATTGTAGAGGAGAGCTTGTCCCCTATTTTTACAACCTGGGTCCTGTCTGTAAGGGAGTAGAAGATCCTGCTGCAGATCTGAGTGCTAAGGCCCAGGTTCCGGAGCTTAGGAATCAGTTTATTTGGAACAATGGTATTAAAGGCAGAGCTGTAGTCAATGAAAAGGAGCCTTACATATGCGCCTTTATTCTCCAGGTGTTCTAAGCAGGAATGTAGGGCCAGAGAGATGGCATCTGCCGATGACCTGTTGCTCCGGTAGGCGAATTGCAAAGCGTCGAGGTTGACCGGTAGGCTGTGGTTGATGTGTGCCATAACCAATCGCTCGAAGCACTTCATAGCAATTGATGTCAGAGCCACAGGTCGATAGTCATTCAGGCATGCCACCTTGCTCTTCTTCAGCACTGGGATTATCGTTGCCTTCTTAAAACACGAGAGGATCTTAGACTGAAGCAAGGAGCAGTTGAAGATGTCAGCAAACACTCCAGCTTACTCACTTGCACAGGCCCGGAGAACCCCTCCTGGGACGCCATCTGGGCCCGTCGCCTTCCTTGGATTTATCTTCAGGAAGGCCCTTCCAACGTCCTCCTCGGTGATGGTGAATCTCTATGCCACCAGGTCCGGTTCATCCGGAGAGAGTGAGACGTTTCTCTTCTGATCAAATCTTGCGTAGAATACATTAAGTTTGTCAGGAAGAGAAGCGCCACAGTTATTGATATTCCCAGCCTTTTCTTTGCGCCCAGTGATCTCATTTAGACCCTGCCATAGTCTACTGGCATCCCTCTGGTTAGCCTTTATTTATTTATTTAAATATATATTTAAATGGCAATAAACTTAACTTGTCCTGACTTGACTTAAAAAGGGAGGCAGTGGCCAGTTCCAAAAAGAGAGCATGTACAGTACTGTGCAAAAGTATTGTATTTGTCAATGTGGAGCAGAGAGCGAGTTTGTAAATCTGGCGGGAGCGAAGGATGTTGGGAATGGTGAGGGTGGAGCGTGGCGGGAGGGGTATTGACAGGTGGCAGAGAAGGAGTGCCAGGGGCAGGTGCAGGCACACCCAGCCCTGAAACACCAAGTGAGTTCATTTGATTCCAAACAAAATGGGTTTATTGATCATTGCAGAAGTCTCTGGTGCTTCCCACTACACCCCCTCCCCCATTTCCCAACCATGATTCCCTTCTCTCTGTCCCCTTCCCACTCTCAGTCCACAATAGAGACCCATATCAGAATCAGGCTTATCATCACCCACATATGCCATGAAATTTGTTTTATTTTCTGTGGCAGCAGTATAGTACAATACATAAAATTACTACAGTTCTGTGCAAAAGTCTTAGGCACCCCAGCTATATATATATATATCTGTATGTATTAAAGCAGCAAACAGGAAGGTTTAGCACTGACTAGACCCGAAAATTGTGACAATGAGGAGGGAGCCCAAGTTTTGCATTCAATAACAATCACAGTGCTGTCTAGATTTTCCCCTGTGGACTCTTGGCTGTGATGATCATCCCTTTCAAGTGCTTTCAGCTTTGCTGATCAGTGTTGTGGACACTCCAGAGAGCTCATTTCCTTCTCTACCCATCCTTTCTGACCATCTTGGAGAATCCCACCTCTGAACCAGATTACTGTTGTTATTGTTTTGTAACTTCAAAATGTAAGTCTAACTTCAGGTGTACTCTAAGCAAGGTGCACACTTACCACGTGGTAACACCATGATTCATGTAATTCGCATATTTATAAATATAACTCGTAATGAATTATTTAAACATACAAGAATGCTTGATCAACCTAGATAGAGACACACACACACACAACATTATTCGAATATTACTGAAATATTGAATACACAACAACTGCTGTTGCTGTGTTGTCAGATGGGACCTTGTGCCTGCAATTTACTGACCTTACTTGCTATGATTCATGAGTTTGCATTTGAGCATTTTACACCATTTCAATCTGACCTGCAGTCATAGAGTCAGTCAGACAGCACAAAAGTAGGCTCCTCAACCCACGTGTGCATGCTAACCATCTACTTTTATGTACTGATCCCTTTTATCTACATTTGGCCCCTTTTAATTGTTCTAATTTCTAAACTATTAACTCTAGCTTTACACACAAAATGCTGGAGGAGATCAGCAGGCTATGGTAATGAATAAACAGTCAGTGTTTCAGGCTGAGACCCCTCTTCAGGACTGAGTATTATCTGCTTCTCCACTCTTTTTCTGCTCTCTAATGTTTCAACTTGATGCTCAGGCCTCACTTGACAGTATCGCTTGTCTGGCTGGTTACATTCCCAGCCTTCTATGAGCTACACCCGGGCAAAGAATCAATAAATACCTTTAACTGCCATGTTAACATGTCTAGTTTTACCTTACTAGAAATGCTCCTTTTGTCCTATCCACCACCTCTAACCCTCTCTCAAAGGCCTTCGGTCACGGTCCTGGTCTGCACATTCTGACGCCTGGATATCACTATTTAGTGCCATGACAATGCCTGTCTTTCCTCAAATGATCCAGTGCCCTACAATTACTGTGTTACTTATCAGCTGTACCGTCCATGAAGTAATTTGTCCCACTGTGCTACTTTGTGGATACACACTATTGATCTGTTGGGGAGTGTGTCAAGAATTCCTAAAGCACATGGCCCTTCCTCACTGGCATATGACCACCCACTCCATGATGTCATGAATTCTCCATAGTTGCTGGGTGTCCACTTCCAGGACGTTTGTGCCCACTGCCATGATCTGCAGTGATATTGGCCACTTCTGAAGCCCAAAGCCCTGAGCTTGAAGTGGGAGACACTTTCTGCAGCCTTGGTAATCCAAAGTCATCCTGATTCTTATAAGGCAGGGTAAATGAACTCAAAGGGCCTCAGATGACGATACTACTGAGCTTTGGTACTTTGTTTTCTGAGGATGTAAGCTGCTTGAGAACTAGAGCCCATTCATATTTTTTCACAGACAACCCCATAATCCCATAGACTGAATAATCTACATTTCCTTTCATGTAATCACCACACTTCCTCTACTACTTCAGTTTCTAACTGATCAGCACAACGTCAGACACATTGGATTGTTTAGAAACATATTGCCACATTCTAAAAACAAAATTAAACTCTGTGTCTTTACTATATGTTGTCAGTGTGGGATTTTAAGTCCTCTTTTCAATATGTTTTTATTCAGTTTTTATATTATCATACATATTATTATATATCAGAAAGGCTGATTATGATTCAATAGCCATCTAGTCTTCAATACAGCTAATCAGTTGGTTTTGGTTAACTGACAGTAGTTTTAAAGCAGGAATACTGATAAATTTCACTTTGACAACATACTCTTGGTATTATTTACTCATCACTTACCAGAGAATTCTCATTCTCACAAAACCCCTCTCATGCCGCTGAGCCAAACCAATCCATTTAGTCGAATCATGCAGTGAACATACAACTTGTCCTAGGAGCAATAAAATCAGATTACTCGAAGTTTCCCAATTGTATTAATTGACCATTGAAAAAGAAGATGAAAAATGACATACCATAGAGATGAGAAGCAGACTGTGCGCTCAAGCCACTGAGCAATCAGCCACATCTGTAGATTGTGGTACATGTCACCAGTTAAAAAAGGGAAAACTCCACCCACACACTGTGGAGTCAGGTTCAATTCAATTGAACACATTCTCCAGTGGCAGACACATTCTTCTGATGTACTTGAAGCCATCCCCAGCAGATAACAGGTCTGATACTGATGGTGAAGATGGGTGCTGGATATGACTCTTATGCCCCTGAGTTATTCCTGCCTATCCCAGGTTCACTCGAGGGATCCACTAGACCGTTCACATGTATCGGGCAGCACGACTTCAGTCACATCACTGCTAGTCTGGATGAACTCAACATCCTTACCAGCTGATTGGTCAAAACGCTGTTCAATCAGCGTAACTCTCCCCAAAACCTTTATAGAACTTAGCATTCTGAAAAGCCGTTCATTGGGAGTTCGGACATCCAAGCCCCTCAAAACACAAACATTATTTGTAGATGGTCTCTTTGAATCACGCCAACCCTTTATCCCTGTGGCGTCCATAATAAAGTACCTTAATCACTTTCCCTGACACCTGCCTAATTGTGGCTTAAGCACACAAACTGCTTAATCAATCCTAAAACAGCAGTCACACAGCATCTGAAATCCCGGACGAACCCCCCACAAATGTAACCCCTCACCAGGGCCAGTTTACAAACTCAGCTCATTAGTCAGCTCTGCTAACAGCCACGGACTCAGTGGTGAGAAAGCCACCTTTCATAAACAATAAACATCTAGGGCTGGTACGATTTATGGTTCTACTATACAGGAATGTCGTGATGTTCCGATTAAAGGAGCCTCGATTTGAGCGGATGCTGTGTAAATACTGCCCTTACACAGTTATTGGGAGCCCAGAAATGACACATCATACACCAGCATAAAATTATAAGGGAAGTATATTTACCAATTTCAGCTTTATCAAACAGAGAACAGGAAAAGTTCTGGGCCTTTTCTGGTTGGCTGCCGGTGACTAGTGGTGTTCATCGGGGGTCAATATTGGGACTGCTACTTTTCACATTGTTTGTCAATGATTTAGATAATGGAATTGATGGCTTTGTGGCAAAGTTTGTGATTGATATGAAGATAGGTGGAGGGGTTGGTAGTGCTGAGGAAGTAATGTGATTGCAGAAGGACTTAGACAAATTGGAAAATTGGGCAAAAAGTGACAGATGGAATACAGTGTTGGGAAATGGATGATAATGCATTTTGGTAAAAGGAACAATCAAATGTAAGAGATACAAAGGGACTTAGGGTCCTCATGCAAGTCTTCATGATCATCATCATCATTATCAACCTGTAAATTAACCTTCTTGGAGTCTTGCATGAGGACTCTTAAGTCCCTTTGTACCTCTGATGTTTAGTCCTCATGCAAGACTGGAAGAAGGTTAGTTTACAGGTTGAGTCTGTGGTAAAGAAGGCAAATGTAATATTGGCATTTATTTCAAGGGGAATAGAATATAAAAGCAAGGAGGTAATGCTGAGGCTTTATAAGACATTAGTCAGGCTGCACTTGGAGTATTGTCAACAGTTTTGGTCCCCATATCTCAGAAAGGATGTGCTGTCATTGGAGAGAGTCCAGAGGAGGTTCAGGAGGATGATTCTGGGAATGAGGGGGTTAATATATGAGAAACATTTGGCAAATTTGGGCCTGTTTTCACTGGAGTTTAGGTGAACGTAGGGAGATCGCATTGAAACCTACCAAATGTTGAGAGGACTGGATAGGGTGGATGTGGAGAGGATGTTTCCTGTGGTGAGGGTATCCAGAACTAAAGGGCACAGCCTCAAAATTGAGGGGCGACCCATTAGAAAAGAGGTAAGGAGGATTTTTTTTTTAGCCGGAGAGTAGTGAATTTGTGGAATGCTCTGCTACAGACTGTGGTGGAGGCCAAGTCCATGGGTATATTGATCCTTTCCTGATTGGTCAGGCATGGAAGGTTTTGATGAGAAGGTAGGTGTAAGGGGTTGAGTGGGATCTGGGATGATCCATGATGGAATGGCAGAGCAGACTCGATGGACCAAATGGCTTAATTCAGCTCCTATGTCACATGGTTTAAAAAGAAAAAGGCCTAATACAGTTAAACCAGTCTAATATGCACATGACATTTGGGGCTGATATTGGAGTATTCAGGAGTGGATCTCTTACTCATTCCCTGGGCCTCTGGTCTACATGAAATCACCCACCATATTCTGAGCTTCCCTTGACGTCCACCTCAAATAAATTGGCTCCTACAGGAATATTGCCCTTCCTCCTTGGAGCCATTCATCTGCACAAAGCACTTATTGCAACAGGGTCTCTCCTTCCAATGGCATTCTGTGGCACTTACCCTTCTGTCCTGCTCCACAGCTCCTGCCAAAAGACTCCAAAACCCAGACTACTCTCAGTAACAAACCTCTCTTCACCCTGCTC
This sequence comes from Mobula hypostoma, assembly GCF_963921235.1. Classification (NCBI taxonomy): domain Eukaryota; kingdom Metazoa; phylum Chordata; class Chondrichthyes; order Myliobatiformes; family Myliobatidae; genus Mobula; species Mobula hypostoma. The sequence continues at coordinate 118,606,118 of NC_086099.1, read as the reverse complement.
TCTCTAGAACCTTCTCCCATCTCACCATCCTGATTGGCTGACACATCAGGATGAACAACATGGCTTCTTACCTTTAGCCGAAACCAAAACACTCTACCAGCAAGACACACTGCTTTTGCAGAAAACTGCTAAAATGAAATACCTACTGCATAGCAGTGGAAAACTTAACCAGGGCGTCATGCACATTTGTACTGTCAGTTTTATCATCACATGCAATGTTAAATATAACATAATATAAACACAAGCACACCAAATAATATGTTATAAGAAATGTCTGAAGATTATTGTAAACACCAAAACTATTAGTATGATATCTGTACCCCAACAAGCTCACACAGATCTAACCCTTAATTATAACAATACCTTCAACTCACAAAAACTTCTCTTTCATGCAACTCACTCCAGTGATTACTTGTAGGAACTCATTCCCATCTATACAGGCAGCTCCCATGAACAAAATATTACTCACATGTTCAATCGTCTGAAACCCAAGATGGTTTTGAGCATGACCATCTCGGTGATCACTGGGAGGAGACTGTTCTTGTGCATAGGAAGATCCTTGCAAGGTGTCCAATCTGCCCTGAACTCTCCTTGTTCATAACACAAAAAACACACCCATGAAAATTCGACTGTTGCATCTCCTGCATCTTTGATTACCTCATCTGTATCTTTACTTTGTTGCTAATCTGAGAAACTCCTTTCATCTCAACTCAAGACTGCTCTTTCTCTCCAAGTCTTTAGAAAGTAACATTCCAAATTCATGCAGATGCGCCTTGGTTTCTCACAGAAGGCTGAGCTGGTCTTTTTTTAATCGATATTGAGTTATGACCCAACCATTCTCACTGCGGGCTTGTCACACACAGCCACTGTCGCACACATGGAGAACGTTAGCAGAGTCAGTGCACGAGGCCCCCTAAACCACTACTGCCCTCATACACCACTTCAGTTCACACAGAACACTCCTACTTCACACATTCACACTCAGTGTTTTCATCTTACGTTGGACTGACAACACTACCATCTTGTACACAATGCTTAACATTGTCATTTTGTACTGGTGTCATACACAGCCACTGTTACCTATGGCAACAGACATGACTTAGGAGTAGAAACTGGCCTCTCAGCCCTTCAAACTTGCTCTGCTTTTTATTAAGCTTTTGGCTGATCTGATTGCAAACCTGACTCCACAGTCCTGTCTACCAGTGGGAATTTTTCACCACCCTGTTTATCAGATATTTATCTGCCTACCTACTTATTTGAAGACTCTGCTATCACTACCGTTTCAGGAAGAGGGAGCCAAAAAAATCATAACCTTCTGATATCAAAAATTAATATAACTGTGTTATATGAGCAACTTTTATTTTTAAATAGTGAACCTCAGTTTTAGATCCTTGTATAAGAGGAATAAGTCTTTCCACAACCAGGGTGTCAAGTCCTCAAAGGATCTTATATATTTCATTCAAGACACCTCTCACTCTTCCAGACTCCAGCAGGTAGAAACCTACCTGTCCAACCTTTTGTCATAAGACAACCCATTTTTCAGCAATGGAGGACTTCCTAATTACTTACCCTCAAGTGTAGTGGAATCTCAGATTGTAATCTGCATACAGACTTTGATAACAAAATAAACGTTTGATGATTCATGTTTCATGATTTGAAAATGGAAACTTTTTCCCATATTATATGCAAATTCTCATTCACTTTATCTTTCTAAGCCCCTGTCCTCTTCACTATATATCTTTGTTTTATCTACAGTACTGATCCCTGTGTCACACTACTCATTATATCTTGTAACAAGGAAAAGGCGTCTTGATGTCCACTCTCTGTTTCCAATCATCTATGCTCTCTCAATGTAGACACCCCTCAGGGGTACCCACTTAGCACTCTGCTTTACACACATGACTGTATGGCAAAATGCCATCTATATATTTTCAGATGATACCACTGTTGTCGTTAAAATCTCAAATGGTGATGAGGAGACATAGAGGAAGGAGATACATTGCCTGCTTTAGTAGTGCCACAACAACCTTGCACTCAATGTCAGCAAGACCAAGGAACTGAATGTGGACTTGGGAGATTGTGAGAACATACACCAGTTCTCTGGAGGGATCAGCAATGGAAGGGGTGAACAGCTTGAAGTTCTTGGATGTCCTCATCTCGAAGGATCTATCCTGAGCCCAGTTGTGAAGAAGGCACACCAGTGGCTCTATTTCCATGGTAGTTGGAAGGGATTTGATATGTCACCAAAGACTCCTGCAAATTTCTATAGCTGTATAGTGGAGATGTTTGGGGTTAGGATGAAGATGACAACAGATGTCAATATTTTTGTCGAGGCCTTTGATAAGGTCCCTCATGGGATGCTGCTCGAGAAGGTTCAGTCACTTGGCATTCAAGATGAGGTAGTAAATCGGATTTCGTGGGAGAAGCCAGCGAGTGGTAGTAGATGGTTGCCTCTCTGACTGGTGTGCCCTGGTGACTGATGCTTAGTCCATTGTTGTTTGTCATCTATATTAATGATTTGGATGATAATGTGCTAAACTAGATCAGCAAATTACAAGATGACACCAAGATTGGGGGTGTAGTGGACAGTGAGGAAGGCTATCAAAGCTTGCAGCAGGACCTGACCCAGCTGGAAAAATGGGATTAAAAATGGCAGATGGACTTTAATACAGACAAGTGTGAGGTGTTGCACTTCAGGAGGACAAATCAGGGTAGGACTTATAGTGAGCTGGAGGGCACAAAGGAGTGTGGTAGAACAGAGGAATCTGGGAATACAGATCATTAATACATTGAAAGTTGCATCACTGGTAGATAGAGTCATAAAGAGAGCTTTTGGCACATTGGCCTTCATAAATCACAGTATTGAGACAGGAGTTGAGATGTTATTTTGAAGTTGTGTAAGATGTTGGTGAAGCCTAATTTGGAGTATTGTGTGCAGTTCAGGTTATCTACCTAAAGGAAAGATATCAATAAGATTGAAAAAACCACAGAGAAAATGATAAGGATGTTGCCAGGACTTGAGGACCTAAGTTATATAGAAAAGTTGAAAAGGTTAGGACTTTATCCTGGAGTATAAGAGAATAAAGGGAGATTTGATTGAGGTATACCAAACTATGAGGGATATAGATTGGGTAAATGCAGGAGGCTTTTTCCACTGAGGTTGGGGGAAACTAGAAGTAGAGGTCATAGGTTAAGGGTGAAAGGTGAAATACTTAAGGGGAACATGAGGGTGATTTTCACTCAGTGGATGGTGAAAGTGGGGAACAAGCTGCCAGTGGAAATGGTGGATGCATGTTCAATTTCAGCACTTAGGAGAAATTTGGTTAAGTACAAGAATAGGAGGGGTACTGGGAACTATGTTTCAGATGCAGGTCGAAGGGACTAGGCAGAATAATAGTATGGCATGGACTAGACGGGTCAAAAGGCTTGTTTCTAAACTCTATGGCTCTCTGACTCAGTGTTTATCTTCAAAAGTACAGTGGAGAGCATTCTGCCTGGTTGTATCACAGCCTGGTATGGAGTCTCCAGTGCACAGGTTCTGGACAGAACTGGGGACTCTGCCAGTTCCATCGCAGGATCGGGAGAGGAGTGTGGACTCTGCCAGTTCCATCGCAGGATCGGGAGAGGAGTGTGGACTCTGCCAGTTCCATCGCAGGATCGGGAGAGGAGTGTGGACTCTGCCAGTTCCATCGCAGGATCGGGAGAGGAGTGTGGACTCTGCCAGTTCCATCGCAGGATCGGGAGAGGAGTGTGGACTCTGCCAGTTCCATCGCAGGATCGGGAGAGGGCTGGGGACTCTGCCAGTTCCATCGCAGGATCGGGAGAGGAGTGTGGACTCTGCCAGTTCCATCGCAGGATCGGGAGAGGAGTGTGGACTCTGCCAGTTCCATCGCAGGATCGGGAGAGGGCTGGGGACTCTGCCAGTTCCATCGCAGGATCGGGAGAGGAGTGTGGACTCTGCCAGTTCCATCGCAGGATCGGGAGAGGAGTGTGGACTCTGCCAGTTCCATCGCAGGATCGGCAGAGGGCTGGAGACTCTGCCAGTTCCATCGCAGGATCGGGAGAGAGCTGGGGACTCTGCCAGTTCCATCGCAGGATCGGCAGAGGGCTGGGGACTCTGCCAGTTCCATCGCAGGTTCGGCAGAGGGCTGGGGACTCTGCCAGTTCCATCGCAGGATCGGCAGAGGGCTGGGGACTCTGCCAGTTCCATCGCAGGATCGGGAGAGGGCTGGGGACTCTGCCAGTTCCATCGCAGGATCGGCAGAGGGCTGGGGACTCTGCCAGTTCCATCGCAGGTTAGGCAGAGGGCTGGGGACTCTGCCAGTTCCATCGCAGGATCGGCAGAGGGCTGGGGACTCTGCCAGTTCCATCGCAGGATCGGGAGAGGAGTGTGGACTCTGCCAGTTCCATCGCAGGATCGGGAGAGAGCTGGGGACTCTGCCAGTTCCATCGCAGGATCGGGAGAGGAGTGTGGACTCTGCCAGTTCCATCGCAGGATCGGGAGAGGGCTGGGGACTCTGCCAGTTCCATCGCAGGATCGGGAGAGGAGTGTGGACTCTGCCAGTTCCATCGCAGGATCGGCAGAGGGCTGGGGACTCTGCCAGTTCCATCGCAGGATCGGGAGAGGAGTGTGGACTCTGCCAGTTCCATCGCAGGATCGGCAGAGGGCTGGGGACTCTGCCAGTTCCATCGCAGGATCGGGAGAGGGCTGGGGACTCTGCCAGTTCCATCGCAGGTTCGGCAGAGGGCTGGGGACTCTGCCAGTTCCATCGCAGGATCGGCAGAGGGCTGGGGACTCTGCCAGTTCCATCGCAGGATCGGCAGAGGAGTGTGGACTCTGCCAGTTCCATCGCAGGATCGGGAGAGGGCTGGGGACTCTGCCAGTTCCATCGCAGGATCGGGAGAGAGCTGGGGACTCTGCCAGTTCCATCGCAGGATCGGCAGAGGGCTGGGGACTCTGCCAGTTCCATCGCAGGTTCGGCAGAGGGCTGGGGACTCTGCCAGTTCCATCGCAGGATCGGCAGAGGGCTGGGGACTCTGCCAGTTCCATCGCAGGATCGGGAGAGGAGTGTGGACTCTGCCAGTTCCATCGCAGGATCGGGAGAGAGCTGGGGACTCTGCCAGTTCCATCGCAGGATCGGGAGAGGAGTGTGGACTCTGCCAGTTCCATCGCAGGATCGGGAGAGGGCTGGGGACTCTGCCAGTTCCATCGCAGGATCGGGAGAGGAGTGTGGACTCTGCCAGTTCCATCGCAGGATCGGCAGAGGGCTGGGGACTCTGCCAGTTCCATCGCAGGTTCGGCAGAGGGCTGGGGACTCTGCCAGTTCCATCGCAGGATCGGCAGAGGGCTGGGGACTCTGCCAGTTCCATCGCAGGATCGGGAGAGGGCTGGGGACTCTGCCAGTTCCATCGCAGGATCGGGAGAGGAGCGGGGACTCCGCCAGCTCCATCGTGTTGATGACATCGGCAAGTGGTGGTGCCTGCAGTGGCATCCATCACTGAGATCCCCTGACATCCGGGACACGCCCTCTTCTCATTACTACCATCGGGGAAGAGGTACAGAGCCCGAAGACCCACACTCAATGATTCCGAAACAGTTTGGTGACCTCTGCCTTCAGCTTTCTGAATGGCCATTGAAACTACTTTATGATGATAGTTAAATAGTAATATGTAAATTATGCCAGGAAATAAGTCCAGGACCAGCCTATTGGCTCAGGGTGTCTGACCCTCCAAGGGAGGAGTTGTAAAGTTTGATGGCCACAGGCAGGAATGACTTCCTATGACGCTCTGTGCTGCATCTCGGTGGAATGAGTCTCTGGCTGAATGTACTCCTGTGCCCACCCATTACATTATGTAGTGGATGGGAGACATTGACCAAGATGGCATGCAACTTAGACAGCATCCTCTTTTCAGACACCACCGTGAGAGAGTCCAGTTCCATCCCCACAACATCACTGGCCTTACAAATGAGTTTGTTGATTCTGTTGGTGTCTGTTACCCTCAGCCTGCTGCCCCAGCACACAAGAGCAAACATGATAGCACTGGCCACCACAGACTCGTAGAACATCCTCAGCATTGTCCAGCAGATGTTAAAGGACCTCAGTCTCCTCAGGAAATAGAGACGGCTCTGACCCTTTTTGTAGACAGCCTCAGTGTTCTTTGACCAGTCCAGTTTATTGTCAATTCGTATCCCCAGGTATTTGTAATCCTCCACCATGTCCACACTGACCCCCTGGATGGAAACAAGGGTCACCGGTACCTTAGCTCTCCTCAGGTCTACCACCAGCTCCTTAGTCTTTTTCACATTAAGCTGCAGATAATTCTGCTCACACCATGTGACAAAGTTTCCTATTGTAGCCCTGTACTCAGCCTCATCTCTCTTGCTGATGCATCCAACTATGGCAGAGTCATCCGAAAACTTCTGAAGATGGCAAGACTCTGTGCAGTAGTTGAAGGATGGAATGTTGGAGGAACTTGTCACTTCACTTAATTACTTAAGCCTATCCGTCCTACTGGGGCATAGACCACTGACAGCTGATCGCCAGAGTTCTTTGTCCTGGGCCTGAGAGTTGTCCTGTCCCAGCCCCTCAAAGACCCTTCCTCTCCCAGGGTTGAGGTATTCGATGTTTCTGTAGCTCTGGGTGCTTACAGGATGGGGTTGCTAGCTTTCACATCCAAGCATGGTTGAGTTTTGGCATTTCAGGCAGCATCAAAAGAAGGAAGTAAATAGCCTGATGAAGGGTCTCGGCCTGAAACGTCGACTGTACCTCTTCCTAGAGATGCTGCCTGGCCTGCTGCGTTCACCAGCAACTTTGATGTGTGTTGTTGTAAGTAAATAGCCGACGTGTTGGGATGTTTCAGTGACTATTTCCCTACAGAGGTGCTCACTGGCCTGCTGAATTCCTGCAGCATTGTGTGTGTGTGTGTGTGTTGCACAGGAGTTCCAGCATCTGCAGAATCTTTTGTCTCTCTGATGTTACTCTCTGCACTATGAGCTTTTATCATGCATAATAATCTTATTAAATCTCTTCTGGAAATCCAGATTAAATCTTAATATAGTTTGCCTATTGATTTTCCTTTATTTATGGTGCCGGTTACTTCTTCACAGGACCATGGTAAATTACGGCCAGCACTGCCTCATGCACTGTTCCACAAATGTAACTTTGTTGTCTCATGCATGCATCAGGACAACTGTGTGTTTGTCTTTCTGCCAGAACCGAAGCCTGGCACTCTGGGTAAATGACTCACTGGCTGCAGTTAATCCACTGCCAAATACTTTGGGAATTCCAGGAATGTGAGAGCTCCCATGCAAAAATGTAACAGCTCTCTCTCTCTCTCTCTCTTTACCTGAACTTTGGCCCCAAGCTGTAAGATACGTGCCGTTATACTCCCCATTTTCTACTGCTTCTAGATTCTCTACAAATGTGCACTGTCACGGCTATTAAACTTTAAATACACAAACTTCATCTTGCAGTGTCAGGTGAAGTTCTGAGTTTTGCAGGTTTGGTGTAAGGTGTGTAATAGCTGCTGTGGGCTCTCAGAATCCTTTACCAGGGATCTAATGACAAATTGGGAACAAAATTACTGCTAAAACCTTCCAAGAGAGCCCTAACTAACAGTGTTTGGTATTTTATACTCCACTTTTGGTAGGGAAAAAATGTGAGCCCTGAAGAGAAGAACTGCATGGTCTTGAACTTGTTGGACCTGTTCTTCATCCTGTTATGTTTTGTAACTCCAAAATATAAATTTCATTGCAAGAAAAATACAGGGAGAACGTATTTTACTTTACGTTAAACAGAACGTATTTCTTTTTTACTTTAAACGAGGTGTGCACTTATGATGTGGAGGCCTGTTGATGTATTTCATCCATGCATAGGTAATCCATAATGAATTATTTAAACAACAAATGCTTAATTAAGCAATATATTTACTATATCACTCAAATATTACTGAAATACTAAATACACGACATTCCTCCTTGCTTAGGTATATCCACAGCATAATAAATTTTATACTGTCGCATTCAGGACTAAAGATTTAATCACTATGGATGATCTATTAGTCTTGTGGATAATGCTTTTCCTGACAAGGGGTGAGGGGGGTGGGTCACTGTACCTGGCAGGGGAGACTTGCAGCTGTGAAACAATCTCAGGGGCCTTTTCCATGGTGGTTATAGAAGTTGACTCTGGGACAGCGAGAAGTGGATTGGACAGCTCTGGACCCCTTTTTTCCTCCAAAAAGCTTCATGAACATTTCCATGATTAATTGTGCTCTTGAATTCAATCTTGTGATTGTGTCCTGCAAGAAACAAACCCTATCTCTGCATTCATGCTGCTTTTAGTGGAACGCCCTTCTGGGGATTGAAAATGGACAATTGTGGATATGGGACATTCACGTCCATCACTCATAACATGTGACATGACTGCACTTGTACCATAAGGCAAGCTTCAAAAGTTCAAAGTAAGTTTATTATCAAAATACATATATGTCACCATATACAACCCTGAGATAAATTTTCTTGTGACATACTCAGTAAATCCATAATAGAATAATAACCATAATATAATCGATGGAAGACTGCACCAACTTGGGCATTCAGCCAGTGTGCAAAAGACACAAACTGTGCAAATACTAAATGAAAGAAATATTAATAAATAAATAAGCAATAAATATCAAGAACAAGAGATGAAGAGTCCTTGAAAGTGAGTCCGTCGGTTACTGGACAATGTGGGTCATAATGTGTGAGTACAGTGTCTGCCATCACCATTTCTTTTACCTTTTGGAAAGCCACCTCACACTGATTTGTCCATTGCAATTTCTTCCTAATATGTAGTAATGAGTTCACAGTGGCTGGGTTTGGCAGGAACCTATACAGTAATTGACAAATCCTACACAGGATTGCAACTGTAATACATACTTTGGCCTTGGGGCATCTACCACTGCTTGAATTTTCTCTGCGTACTTGTGTAAAAGCTTGTTGGTCAATGGTGTGACCACAGTAAGTGGTGCTTGGTTTAAAGAATTCACACTTGTCACATTTTGCTCTGAGCCCATAATCTTCTAATCTTTTCAACACTGTTTTAAGATTTTTGAGATGTTCCTCGTCATCCCAGCTGGTAACTATGATGCCATCCAGGTAACACTGAGTGCCTGGACAGCCTTGAGGCACCTGTTCCCTAGCTTTCTGTCAGAGTGCTGGTGCAAATGCTACTAGAAGATTAAGCCTATTATAATGATAAAGTTCAAAGTAAATTTATTATCAAACTACACATATGTCACTATATACAACCCTGAGATTAATTTTCTTATGGGCATTCTCAATAAATCCATAATAGAATAATAACCATAATAGAATCAATGAAAGACCGCTCCAAATTGGGCCTTCAACCAGTATGCAAAAGACAACAAACTATGCAAGTACAAAAATAAATAATAATAGTAATAATAATAAAAGCAATAAATATCAAGAACATGAGATGAAGAGCCCTTGAAAGTGGTTGTGGGAGCATTTCAATGATGGGGTAAGTGAAGTTACCCCCTTTGGTCCAGGAGCCTGATGGTTGAGTGACAGTAACTGTTCCTGAATCTGGTGGTGTGAGTCCAGAGGCTCCTGTACCTGATGGCGGCAGTGAGAAGAAAGCATGGCCTGGGTGGTGGGGGTCCCTGATGATGGACGCTGCTCTCCTGTGACAGCGTTTCATGTAGGTGTGCTCAATGGTGGGGTGGGAAGGGCTTTACTTGTGATGGACTGGGACATATCCACTACTTTTCATAGGATTTTTGTAGGATACTCTCCACCACATATCTTAATAGGTTTGTCAAAATTTTAGATGTCATGCGAAATCTTTGCAAACTCCTAAGGAAGTAGGAGCACTGCTGTGCTTTCTTCATCATTTCAGACGTGTTGAGCCCAGGATGGGTCCTCCCAAAGTATAACACCGAGGAGTTTAAAGTTGCTGACTCTCTCCACCTCTGATCCTCCAATGAGGACTGGCTCGTGGACTTCTTGTTTCCTCTTCCTAAAATCAGTAATCATTTCCTTGGTCTTGCTGACATTGAGTAAGAGGTTGTTGTCACGATACCACTCAGCCAGATTATCAATCTCCCTCCTCGGTGCTGACCTTTGATTCGGCCTACGATAGTGGTGTCAGCAGTAAACTTGAAAATGGAGTTGGAGATCAGCTTAGCCTCACAGTCATGAGTGTAAAGTGAGTAGAGCAGGGAGCTAAGCACACAGCCTTGTGGTGCACCTCTGCTGATGGGGATTGTGAGCAGGTGTTGCCAATCCAAACTGACAGGAGCCTACAAGTGAGGAAATTGAGGATCCAATTGCACAAGGATATATTGAGGCCAAGGTTTTGAAGCTTATTGATTCGTTTTGAGGAGATGGTGGTATTGAATAGTGAACTATAGTCAATAGAGAGCATCCTGATGTAGCAGCTTTGCTGCCCAGAATTCCCAGTTTGAGTGAAGACCCAATGAGTTGGCATCTGCTGTAGACCTGTTGCTCTGTTAGGCACATTTGAGCAGATCCAAGTGCTTCTCAGAAAGGAACTGATGTGTTTCATCACCAACCTCTCAAAACACTTCATCACAGTGGAATTAAGAGTTAATGGGCAATAGTCGTTGAGGCAGGTCACCACGTTAGACACCAGTAAAAGTGAAATCTGCTTGAAGCAGGTGGGTGCCCCAGACTGTCAAAGGGAGAGGTGACAGATCTCACGAACTCTCCAGCAAGCTGATCTGCACGGGTCTTTAGTGCTTGGCCACGTACCCCATCTGGGCCGGATGCTTTCTGTGGATTCACTCTCCTGAAGGCTACTCGCATGTGGGCCACACAGAGACTGAAATCACAGGATCATCAGGGGCTGCAGGAGTTTGTAGTGGTTCCTCTATGTTTTGGTAAAGTCCATTTTGTGAGTCTCAGCCAATCACTTTTCCACAATGCTGGCCACCCTGCTTTTGCCACATACAAGCCCAGTGTGGCTTGTTGGTTGTTGTATTCACTGTTAATAATGTTATTCCCACAGGAGTTTTCTTTTCTCCTGTATAAATTCTTTGTTGTATATCTGCAAGCTTCAGTTCAATATCTTTGAAATGTCGTTCAAAGTCATTTTGTGGGATGATTGAAACAGCCAAGCCAGTGTCCAATTCCATCTTAATTAGTTTGCAGTTTGCTTCTGGTGTAAGCATATGGCTGGTCTATTGTTAATTTTCACATGGTAGATCTTAAGGCTACTCAGTCCTGCGGCTTCATTATCTTTTTATCTGTTTCTTTTCCCTGTGCAGTCTGTTTGTTTTTATCTGTCAGTCATGCACTTTGTATGTGTCCTACTTTGTTACATTTTCTGCAAGCTTCAGCCTTAAATATGCATTGGTCTGGAGTATGTGACCCCTGCTACAACAGTAACACAATTTGCTCGGCCATTTTGGTTTCTGTTTAGACATTGCAATTTTGTTCACGCATACTTTCATTCCTGACTGCAACTCAATTGCAATTCTGTCTGTGGTTTCCACTTATACAGTTATTTCAACTGTTCTTTTAAATGTAAGTTGATCTTCAGTTTGGAGCTATTTTTAAATGTTTCTTGTAAGATTACACAAACTAAGCGATCTCTCAGTGCATCATTAAGCCCTTTATGGCAAAATTATTTTTGTAGGTTTGCTGTGTCAGTGAGGCCTTTAAGGTATGCATGCCTCTGGAGTGTGTTGTAGGGTGTCTACGAGGTGTAGTCCAGATTAAGCACAATCAGGCTTGATAATGTTCGTATTTACCTGACAATGCCAATGCTCAACTTTGCTTCATTGCCACCTTTCTTGTCTATGACGGTATGTTATTGACCTGTTTAATTTTCAGTGAAACTCAATTTCTTCCATTGCCCTTGTTCTCAGTCTATTTCCCCCAACAAATTCCAGCCTTTGTTACTCATTCTTTACTTTCCCAGTTGCTATCTTGACCTGAACAAGCTTGTAATTTTATCAGGGCTCCTGATGCCACATGCAGTAAAAAAAAATCTTTGAACTGTGTTTGTAGCAAGGCTATGCTACTGATTTCCAAAGGAGTGGCGAGAGCGAAAGTGCCCATCCTCAAAATCAAGGCAGCTTTCTTCCCCACTGCATGTGGCATCAGAAGCCCAAGTCTGGAAGCTGAAACTCGGCATTAGTTCACAAGACAATGGTGAGCAGACTTGATGACACTGTCGGTGACATTTTCCACTGCCTCAACTGAGAGCCCACTGTATCCACAATAAATGAGTGATAATCTGGCATGCTCAGGACTTCAAAGGTGTCAGACCGACAGATTTTATGGATTATTGGATGTTATTCTTTATTAATACACAGCACACTTATCTTCTTAATGTGTTACATGTCAATTCAGAGGCAATGTGGAAGTCAGGAACCTGGTGAATTTGAGGGGTGTATGGAAATTTGGGAGCTGGTTAGTTTCATGGAGCAGTTGGATTATTTTAGTTCAGACAATTCAAACTCGGTCATGTCCGTTCTAACATTTGTACTGTTACGTAACCGGCAACAAGGAATATCAATCGAGACAGGTTATATAAAAACAACCAAACATTTATTAAACACGGATAAACAATAAAAAAAATTGAGAATCTTAACCGGAAGTTAACCGCCATGCGGCTTTTCAACAAACCATCACTCAGCACTGGTTCTTAAAGCGTTAAATGCGAAAACAGTTCTTAAAGCGTTAAAGTCAGATATAGTTCTTAAAATGGTAAATTCGAAATTCCAAAAGATTTATGCTTTCAATTGGGAGAGACTTCTCTGGAGAAGGATTTCTTCATAGACAGGACTTTCCTGTTGGTTCTGTCCAAAGGATTCATGATGCAGGAATTAAACAGCTTAAAACAACTGACCTTAAATTCTAGAGAGCACCTTGCATGAACTCTTTGCTCTTTTGGCAAGAGTTATCTTTAATGCAGGTCTCTGCTCCTTCAACGAAGACTCAGTAAGGTCGATCCTTTGTTAAACTGCCGAACGATACCGACTCCTCTCAATCCTTCAGGTCCTGTACTTCGACAAAGTCTTCACTCTCCCGTACTACCGCTGGAATAAGGTGCATCAACACATCTAGCAAAAATTTCCAGTCCAGCACTATTGTACCTTGCAACAGAACGTACAACCATTTTAAAAATGAAGCTGCATCATAAAAACAAATACGCAACAGACACGGAGACACATCAACGTTTTTAAAAACTAAGAACTAAAAACTAACTGTGTCACATGAGGTCTTCCCTTTTATACCCATGGTGCACATGTTATCACGTGACCTCACATCGGCGGGAAAATTACATCAGGTGACCTCCAAAAGACCATTACATCATTCTCACAAAAAAAAATCGGAGATCTCCTTGAGCTATGTAACAGTACACAGAATACATTGGCTGCTGGTTTGGGTAAAAGCCATTGTGTAGCTTGACTAGAGGCACAGAAAGTTGCTGAGTGCAAGTCATCAGCACTATCAGCGATGTTGTCTCAGTCCATGGTTTCTGTTGCATCCTTTGCACTTTTAAACCAAATGGATTAAAATTTGTGTAACACGCTGTCAGGTTTCACTAATGTAATGGCCTCTCTGTAATGTTTCACTGCTAAGGTAATGGTTTCTCTGTAGCAGCAGTGTTTGTATTATGACTGGAGATAACAGGGCTTTGGAATGTGGGCTATCCAATGAGAGGGATGTTGTTCTTTCTTGTGGATCTGGGAGCAGGGATTTCAGGGTCTTTTGCCGGGGAGAGATGAGGAAAGAAGACGCGAATGGGGAGAGTCGGTAGACCGCCAGACAGAGTGGACTTGGAGTGAGGGTCTGAGGGTCGGCTGCACTCAGAGGAGGTCGACGGGGAACCAGTGGACTGAACCATGAGCTCCAACGTTGTGCATTAGACTGTTCCATGAGAATGGGCCCTTTTCCTTTTTCGTTTCTTTACTAACCATAGTCAAATTAAGAATCATAAAGTTCAATGGTTTAATTGCATATTGTGTACTGTTTGTTACTTGTAACAGGGGACACATTGCACAGCATCCACACAAACAAGATTTCTTAAGTTTGGTCGGGCCGAGGGCTGTCTTCCCCTAGACTAAGCCGCTAGTCAAACCAAGATTAACATTTCATTGGAGAGTATGTTGGGGAGGATCTGAGATGGATCATGTATTCTTCACCTGGGCTGAATGTGTTTGAAAGGGTCAGTTACCATAATGCCACATAGATTCTTTGGGCCTTATACTATCAGATTTATTGTCCACCTTTCAGAAATACAAGTGGCATTTTAGTACAAAATTGGTATTTTGAGTCATCAGGTTGTAGAGTTGTACAGGCTGTTTGCCAACACAAGCATGCTGACCTTTCTTTGCCCATTTACACTAACCCCATTTGTTCACATTAACACCATATCCTCAAAGCTTTGCTGATTGGTGTGTCTTTCTAAGTGCCTTTTAAATGTAGTGATTGTTTCAGACTCCAGCACCTCCTCTAGTTGAGTGTCCCCACCAACAACCACTCTCAAATCCCCTTTAAAACTCCTTCCTCAGACTTATGCCCTCCAGTTCATTTTTATGCCTCTAACACAGTAAAAGAATGGATTGCTGAAACATTAGCAGGTGCCATGTCTTATAGAAAGGAAGATGATTGTTGGAGGCCAGTCATCGAAACCTCCAGAACATCACTGCTATGGCACCCATGGAAGATTTGCTGATTCCAACCATTCTTCACCACTTCATCAACTTTCTCTCCACCATCAGGTGAGAAAGGGATGTTCAGTACAGACTGCATTGTACAATTCCACTTGTGTTTCCTCCGCTAACAAAGCACCACATCTTGGTGAACTAAGGTTGGGCAATATTCAAGTATGAACTTCTGTGCCACACAAGTATCAGGCAGTAACCATCTTCCAGTAAGGGAGAACTTAACCATTTCTTCACATTCAGCAGCATGACCATCCACATTCTACAGGTTGCTATCAGCTGGGAGACCGCTAGCCATGTTAATACCACAGCCACATTAGCTATTGAGACAGGCTATTATGCATCAAATGATTTGTGCCTTGTGCCCACAAACACTTCCATTATCTATAACAAATATGATTGGATTGTCACTGGGTTGCAATACTGGAACTATTTAGATTATGAGAACACTCAGTCCTCTTTTATTATCATTTGGAAATGTATACATGCATTAAGAAATGATACAATGTTTCTCTGGAGTGATATCACAGAAAACAGGACAAACCAAAGACTAACACTGACAGAACCACATAATTATAACATATAGTTACAGCAGTGCAAAGCAATACCATAATTTGATGAAGAACAAACCATGGGCACGGTAAATAAAGTCTCAAATTCCCGAGTTGATCGACTCCTGAGTCCCTGATAGCAGGTGGCAAAAGGGAGAAACTCTCTGCCATAAACCCCCAGGCACCGTCAACTTGCAGATGCCTTGGAAGCAGCTGACCACAGCCAACACTGAGTCCGTCCCTCCGAAAACTTTGAGCCTCTGACCAGCCTCTCCGATACAGCCTCCCAAGCGCCATCCTCTGCCAAGCACCTTTGACCTCGCCCCGGCTGCTGAAGCAAGCAAAGCCGAGGATTTTGGGGCCTTCTGCTCTGGAGATTCCGGTTACCACACAGTAGCAGTGGCAGCAAAGCGGGCATTTCAGGAGTTTTCCAGATGTTCCTCCGTACTCTCACGTCCGTCTCCATCAAGTCAGAATTGTGCACGGTCCCCTACTTGACAGATAACAGACATCACCACTGAAGTGGCCGCGCGCACTGCCATCGCACCACCATCTTCTCCTCCTCATTTAGTTTACCCAAAATATTTGGGAGAATGCATTCACAGTAGCAGTGGCAGTGTGAGAGAGTGGCTTACAGTTATCTTATTGACTGAGTAATTGATGGAGCATTTGTCTGGCAGTCTGATTTTCCTAAGTGACCATGATCAGACTGAACCAGTTGGCTTTGCATACCCAGATGACTAGAGAATATATCTACTTTTAAACTTGAATAAATGCAGCTAGTTATTAAGATTTCTATTCAAATTTAGTTACAAATGTTGTGCACTTGCTTCCAAATCCATCTCCCAACTCATAGCAAGCTGAACCACGTAATTGCAAAATCCATGTTC
Source organism: Mobula hypostoma (assembly GCF_963921235.1). Lineage (NCBI taxonomy): Eukaryota > Metazoa > Chordata > Chondrichthyes > Myliobatiformes > Myliobatidae > Mobula > Mobula hypostoma. The sequence goes on along the minus strand of NC_086099.1, from coordinate 118,589,977 downwards.
TCTATCCTGAGCTGAGCTTAATGTTCATATCAAGCTACCTGTTACCTCCCTCCTCCTGAAATTCTCCTTGCCGCTCTTTCACCCTCACTCTTGCACATGACTTTGATCACCAGAGTATCCCCCGTTCTATCCATAGTGTCTAATGTAAGCTACCATAACTGATCTTGTGCTCTGACTAGTGATATATCATTTCAGTCTTGTAACCCTCGAAACTCATCTACTTGTTTTCATCTTTCTGCTTCTTCACATAATTATTTAATTTTCAGATCATTGCCATTGTTTACAAATGGTCTTGATCCACTTGCAATATTATAACACACACAAAATGCTGGAGGAACCCAAAAAGTTAGGTGAGGGGAATAAAGAGTAGACATGTGGGGCTGAAACCCTTCATCAGGACTGAAAAGGAAGAAGCAGAAACCAGAATAAGAAGATTGGGGCATGCAACCTGATAGGGTGAACATTGATTTCTAATTTATGATAATTTCTCTCTTTTTTCCATTTTTTTCAGAGTGGTGGATGCCTGGAATGCACTGCCTGGTATGGTGGTAGAGGCAAATTACATTAAGAGCTTTTAAGAGACGTTTAGATGGGCACATGATGGGGGGATATGGACATTGTGTAGGTAGGACGGTTTAGTATTTGGATGTTCTTAATTTACTTTTTAGCTGGATTACCACAACATTGTGGGTCTACTGCCCTGTTCCTATGCTGTACTGTTCAGTGTTCTACCTTCGATTCACAAGCCAAAGAGCTGTAAAGTTGGTACAAAACTGTGTTTGTATTGATATGGTATGTTAGATAAATGGACACCAAAGTTTGTGTAGGCAATCTTATGCTATATATTTAGAAATTTTTTTTTCAGAAGGCTGATCACATGTTTTATTTCAAATAGCCCTTTTAGTGCTTGAAAGATCAATTTAAACATCATTAAAGTGATAAAGGTTGAATAACTTAGCCTCCTATTATGTGGATGTATATGCAAATGACTCAATTCAATTAACTCATAGTTATGGATGCAGGGTGGATTTTCGACACAACCTCACACCTTCCACTTAGATGAACTCCCAGCAACAGTCTGAGACTAATGATAAATATTTAATTAGTTCTGCTTATGAAAAATTCATCGAGAAGAGGTCTGAACAGATTCTGACACATTCTACCTTATTTTGTGATTAAAGCAAAACAAGTCCAAGTTCAATGGTTTCATTTCCACTCAGCTCAGCTACTCTCACACACAATGTTCACACCCATTTCCACTCAGCTCAGCTACTCTCACACACAATGTTCACGCCCATTTCCACTCAGCTCAGCTACTCTCACACACATTGTTCACACCCATTTCCACTCAGCTCACCTACGCTCAAACACATTGTTCACACCCATTTCCACTCAGCTCACCTATGCTCACACACACACAATGTTCACGCCCATTTCCACTCAGCTCACCTACGCTCAGACACATTATTCATGCCCATTTCCACTCAGCTCACCTATGCTCACACACACACATTGTTCACGCCCATTTCCACTCAGCACACCTACACTCAGACACATTGTTCACACCCATTTACACTCAGCTCACCTATGCTCACACACACACAATGTTCACGCCCATTTCCACTCAGCTCACCTACGCTCAGACACATTGTTCACACCCATTTCCAATCAGCTCACCTATGCTCACACACACACAATGTTCACGCCCATTTCCACTCAGCTCACCTACGCTCAGACACATTGTTCACGCCCATTTACACTCAGCTCACCTACGCTCAGACACATTGTTCACACCCATTTCCACTCAGCTCACCTATGCTCACACACACACAATGTTCACGCCCATTTCCACTCAGCTTACCTACGCTCAGACACATTGTTCACACCCATTTACACTCAGCTCACCTATGCTCACACACACAATGTTCACGCCCATTTCCACTCAGCTCACCTACGCTCACACAATGTTCACACCCATTTACACTCAGCTCACCTATGCTCACTCACACAATGTTCACGCCCATTTGCACTCAGCTCACCTACGCTCAGACACATTGTTCACACCCATTTCCAATCAGCTCACCTATGCTCACACACACACAATGTTCACGCCCATTTCCACTCAGCTCACCTACGCTCAGACACATTGTTCACGCCCATTTACACTCAGCTCACCTATGCTCACACACACACAATGTTCACGCCCATTTCCACTCAGCTCACCTACGCTCAGACACATTGTTCACACCCATTTCCAATCAGCTCACCTATGCTCACACACACACAATGTTCCCGCCCATTTCCTCTCAGCTCACCTATGCTCAGACAAATTGTTCACGCCCATTTACACTCAGCTCACCTACGCTCAGACACATTGTTCACACCCATTTCCACTCAGCTCACCTATGCTCACACACACACAATGTTCACGCCCATTTCCACTCAGCTTACCTAAGCTCAGACTCATTGTTCACACCCATTTACACTCAACTCACCTATGCTCACTCACACAATGTTCACGCCCATTTCCAGTCAACTCACCTACGCTCAGAGACATTGTTCACACCCATTTACACTCAGCTCACCTACGCTTAGACACATTGTTCACATCCATTTACACTCAGCTCCCCTACACTCACACACACAATGGTCACACCCATTTCCACTCAGCTCACCTACGGTCACACACACAATGTTCACACCCATTTCCACTCAGCTCACCTACGCTCAGACACAATGTTCACGCCCATTTCCGCTCAGCTCACCTACGCTCACTCACACAATGTTCACGCCCATTTCCACTCAGCTCACCTACGCTCAGACACATTGTTCACACCCATTTACACTCAGCTCACCTATGCTCACACACACAATAGTCACGCCCATTTCCACTCATCTCACCTACGCTCAGACACATTGTTCACACCCATTTCCACTCAGCTCACCTACGCTCACACACACAATGATCACACCCACTTCCACTCAGCTCACCTACGCTCAGACACATTGTTCACACCCATTTCCGCACAGTTCACCTACACTCACACACAATGTTCACACCCATTTCCACTAAGTTCACCTATGCTCACACACACAATGTTCACACCCATTTCCACTAAGTTCACCTATGCTCACACACACAATGTTCACACCCATTTCCACTCAGCTCACCTACGCTCACACACACAATGTTCACACCCATTTCCACTCAGCTCACCTACGCTCAGACACATTGTTCACACCCATTTCCACTCAGTTCACCTACACTCACACACACAATGTTCACACCCATTTCCACTCTGCTCACCTATGCTCACACACACAATGTTCACGCCCATTTCCACTCAGCTCACCTATGCTCAGACATATTGTTCACACCCATTTCCACTCAGCTCACCTACGCTCACTCACACAATGTTCGCACCCATTTCCACTCAGCTCACCTACGCTCAGACACATTGTTCACACCCATTTACACTCAGCTCAGCTACGCGCACACAATGTTCACGCCCATTTCCACTCAGCTCACCTACGCTCAGACACATTGTTCACGCCCATTTCCACTCAGCTCACCTACGCTCAGACACATTGTTCACACCCATTTACACTCAGCTCAGCTACGCACACACAATGTTCACGCCCATTTCCACTCAGCTCACCTACGCTCAGACACATTGTTCACACCCATTTCCACTCAGCTCACCTATGCTCACACACACACAATGTTCACACCCATTTCCACTCAGCTCACCTACGCTCAGACACATTGTTCACACCCATTTCCACTCAGCTCACCTATGCTCACACACACACAATGTTCACGCCCATTTCCACTCAGCTCACCTACGCTCAGACACATTGTTCACACCCATTTACACTCAGCTCACCTATGCTCACACACACAATGTTCACGCCCATTTCCACTCAGCTCACCTACGCTCAGACACATTGTTCACACCCATTTACACTCAGCTCACCTATGCTCACACACACACAATGTTCACGCCCATTTCCACTCAGCTCACCTATGCTCACACACACACAATGTTCACGCCCATTTCCACTCAGCTCACCTACGCTCAGACACATTGTTCACACCCATTTCCACTCAGCTCACCTATGCTCACACACACACAATGTTCACGCCCATTTCCACTCAGCTCACCTACGCTCAGACACATTGTTCACGCCCATTTACACTCAGCTCACCTACGCTCAGACACATTGTTCACACCCATTTCCACTCAGCTCACCTATGCTCACACACACACAATGTTCACGCCCATTTCCACTCAGCTTACCTACGCTCAGACACATTGTTCACACCCATTTACACTCAGCTCACCTATGCTCACACACACAATGTTCACGCCCATTTCCACTCAGCTCACCTACGCTCAGACACATTGTTCACACCCATTTCCACTCAGCTCACCTATGCTCACACACACACAATGTTCACGCCCATTTCCACTCAGCTCACCTACGCTCAGACACATTGTTCACGCCCATTTACACTCAGCTCACCTATGCTCACACACACACAATGTTCACGCCCATTTCCACTCAGCTCACCTACGCTCAGACACATTGTTCACACCCATTTCCACTCAGCTCACCTATGCTCACACACACACAATGTTCACGCCCATTTCCACTCAGCTCACCTACGCTCAGACACATTGTTCACGCCCATTTACACTCAGCTCACCTACGCTCAGACACATTGTTCACACCCATTTCCACTCAGCTCACCTACGCTCACACACACAATGTTCACACCCATTTCCACTCAGCTCACCTATGCTCACACACACAATGTTCACGCCCATTTCCACTCAGCTCACCTACGCTCAGACACATTGTTCACACCCATTTCCACTCAGCTCACCTATGCTCACACACACAATGTTCACGCCCATTTCCACTCAGCTCACCTACGCTCAGACACATTGTTCACACCCATTTCCACTCAGCTCACCTATGCTCACACACACACAATGTTCACGCCCATTTCCACTCAGCTCACCTACGCTCAGACACATTGTTCACACCCATTTACACTCAGCTCACCTATGCTCACACACACACAATGTTCACGCCCATTTCCACTCAGCTCACCTACGCTCAGACACAATGTTCACACCCATTTCCAATCAGCTCACCTATGCTCACACACACACAATGTTCACGCCCATTTCCACTCAGCTCACCTACGCTCAGACACATTGTTCACGCCCATTTCCACTCAGCTCACCTACGCTCTGACACATTGTTCACACCCATTTACACTCAGCTCAACTATGCTCACACACACAATAGTCACACCCATTTCCACTCATCTCACCTACGCTCAGACACATTGTTAACACCCATTTCCACTCAGCTCACCTACGCTCACACACACAATGATCACACCCACGTCCACTCAGCTCACCTACGGTCAGACACATTGTTCACACCCATTTCCGCACAGTTCACCTACACTCTCACACAATGTTCACACCCATTTCCACTAAGTTCACCTATGCTCATACACACAATGTTCACAACCATTTCCACTAAGTTCACCTATGCTCACACACACAATGTTCACACCCATTTCCACTCAGCTCACCTACGCTCACACACACAATGATCACACCCATTTCCACTCAGCTCACCTACGCTCAGACACATTGTTCACACCCATTTCCACTCAGTTCACCTATGCTCACACACACAATGTTCACACCCATTTCCACTCTGCTCACCTACGCTCACACACACAATGTTCACGCCCATTTCCACTCAGCTCACCTATGCTCAGACATATTGTTCACACCCATTTCCACTCAGCTCACCTACGCTCACACACACAATGTTCACACCCATTTCCACTCAGCTCACCTACGCTCAGACACATTGTTCACGCCCATTTCCACTCAGCTCACCTACGCTCAGACACATTGTTCACACCCATTTCCACTCAGCTCACCTATGCTCACACACACACAATGTTCACGCCCATTTTCACTCAGCTCACCTACACTCAGACACATTGTTCACACCCATTTCCACTCAGCTCACCTATGCTCACACACACACAATGTTCACGCCCATTTCCACTCAGCTCACCTACGCTCAGACACATTGTTCACACCCATTTACACTCAGCTCACCTATGCTCACACACACAATGTTCACGCCCATTTCCACTCAGCTCACCTACGCTCAGACACATTGTTCACACCCATTTCCACTCAGCTCACCTATGCTCACACACACACAATGTTCACGCCCATTTCCACTCAGCTCACCTACGCTCAGACACATTGTTCACACCCATTTACACTCAGCTCACCTATGCTCACACACACACAATGTTCACGCCCATTTCCACTCAGCTCACCTACGCTCAGACACATTGTTCACACCCATTTCCACTCAGCTCACCTATGCTCACACACACACAATGTTCACGCCCATTTCCACTCAGCTCACCTACGCTCAGACACATTGTTCACGCCCATTTACACTCAGCTCACCTACGCTCAGACACATTGTTCACACCCATTTCCACTCAGCTCACCTATGCTCACACACACACAATGTTCACGCCCATTTCCACTCAGCTCACCTACGCTCAGACACATTGTTCACACCCATTTCCACTCAGCTCACCTATGCTCACACACACACAATGTTCACGCCCATTTCCACTCAGCTCACCTACGCTCAGACACATTGTTCACACCCATTTCCACTCAGCTCACCTATGCTCACACACACAATGATCACACCCACTTCCACACAGCTCACCTACGCTCAGACGCATTGTTCACACCCATTTCCGCACAGTTCACCTACACTCACACACAATGTTCACACCCATTTCCACTAAGTTCACCTATGCTCATACACACAATGTTCACACCCATTTCCTCTAAGTTCACCTATGCTCACACACACAATGTTCACACCCATTTCCACTCAGCTCACCTACGCTCACACACACAATGATCACACCCACTTCCACTCATCTCACCTACGCTCAGACACATTGTTCACACCCATTTCCACTCAGTTCACCAATGCTCACACACACAATGTTCACACCCATTTCCACTCTGCTCACCTACGCTCACACACACAATGTTCACGCCCATTTCCACTCAGCTCACCTATGCTCAGACATATTGTTCACACCCATTTCCACTCAGCTCACCTACGCTCACTCACACAATGTTCGCACCAATTTCCACTCAGCTCACCTACGCTCAGACACACAATGTTCACGCCCATTTCCACTCAGCTCACCTATGCTCAGACATATTGTTCACACCCATTTCCACTCAGCTCACCTACGCTCACTCACACAATGTTCACACCCATTTACACTCAGCTCAGCGACGCGCACACAATGTTCACGCCCATTTCCACTCAGCTCACCTACGCTCAGACACATTGTTCACGCGCATTTCCACTCAGCTCACCTACGCTCAAACACATTGTTCACACCCATTTCCATTCAGTTCACCTATGCTCACACACACACAATGCTCACGCCCATTTCCACTCAGCTCACCTACACTCAGGCACATTGTTCACACCCATTTCCACTCAGCTCACCTATGCTCACACACACACACAATGTTCACGCCCATTTTCACTCAGCTCACCTACACTCAGACACATTGTTCACGCCCATTTACACTCAGCTCACCTATGCTCACACACACACATTGTTCACGCCCATTTCCACTCAGCTTACCTACGCTCAGACACATTGTTCCCACCCATTTACACTCAGCTCACCTATGCTCACACACACAATGTTCACGCCCATTTCCACTCAGCTCACCAACGCTCACACACACACCCATTTCCACTCAGCTTACCTATGCTCACACACACACAATGTTCACGCCCATTTCCACTCAGCTCACCTACGCTCAGACACATTGTTCACGCCCATTTACACTCAGCTCACCTATGCTCACACACACACAATGTTCACGCCCATTTCCACTCAGCTCACCTACGCTCAGACACATTGTTCACACCCATTTCCACTCAGCTCACCTATGCTCACACACACACAATGTTCACGCCCATTTCCACTCAGCTTACCTACGCTCAGACACATTGTTCACACCCATTTACACTCAGCTCACCTATGCTCACACACACAATGTTCACGCCCATTTCCACTCAGCTCACCTACGCTCACACAATGTTCACACCCATTTACACTCAGCTCACCTATGCTCACTCACACAATGTTCACGCCCATTTGCACTCAGCTCACCTACGCTCAGACACATTGTTCACACCCATTTCCAATCAGCTCACCTATGCTCACACACACACAATGTTCACGCCCATTTCCACTCAGCTCACCTACGCTCAGACACATTGTTCACACCCATTTCCACTCAGCTCACCTATGCTCACACACACACAATGTTCACGCCCATTTCCACTCAGCTTACCTACGTTCAGACACATTGTTCACACCCATTTACACTCAGCTCACCTATGCTCACACACACACAATGTTCACGCCCATTTCCACTCAGCTCACCTACGCTCAGACACATTGTTCACACCCATTTACACTCAGCTCACCTATGCTCACACACACACAATGTTCACGCCCATTTCCACTCAGCTCACCTACGCTCAGACACATTGTTCACACCCATTTCCAATCAGCTCACCTATGCTCACACACACACAATGTTCACGCCCATTTCCACTCAGCTCACCTACGCTCAGACACATTGTTCACGCCCATTTACACTCAGCTCACCTACGCTCAGACACATTGTTCACACCCATTTACACTCAGCTCACCTATGCTCACACACACACAATGTTCACGCCCATTTCCACTCAGCTCACCTACGCTCAGACACATTGTTCACACCCATTCACACTCAGCTCACCTATGCTCACACACACAATGTTCACGCCCATTTCCACTCAGCTCACCTACGCTCACACAATGTTCACACCCATTTCCACTCAGCTCACCTACGCTCAGACACATTGTTCACCCCCATTTACACTCAGCTCACCTATGCTCACACACACACAATGTTCACGCCCATTTCCACGCAGCTCCCCTACACTCACACACACAATGGTCACACCCATTTCCACTCAGTTCACCTATGCTCACACACACAATGTTCACACCCATTTCCACTCAGCTCACCAACGCTCAGACACATTGTTCACGTCCATTTACACTCAGCTCACCTACGCTCAGACACATTGTTCACACCCATTTCCACTCAGCTCACCTATGCTCACACACACACAATGTTCACGCCCATTTCCACTCAGCTCACCTACACTCAGACACATTGTTCACGCCCATTTACACTCAGCTCACCTATGCTCACACACACACAATGTTCACGCCCATTTCCACTCAGCTTACCTACGCTCAGACACATTGTTCCCACCCATTTACACTCAGCTCACCTATGCTCACACACACAATGTTCACGCCCATTTCCACTCAGCTCACCTACGCTCACACAATGTTCACACCCATTTCCACTCAGCTCACCTATGCTCACACACACACAATGTTCACGCCCATTTCCACTCAGCTCACCTACGCTCAGACACATTGTTCACGCCCATTTACACTCAGCTCACCTATGCTCACACACACACAATGTTCACGCCCATTTCCACTCAGCTCACCTACGCTCAGACACATTGTTCACACCCATTTCCACTCAGCTCACCTATGCTCACACACACACAATGTTCACGCCCATTTCCACTCAGCTTACCTACGCTCAGACACATTGTTCACACCCATTTACACTCAGCTCACCTATGCTCACACACACAATGTTCACGCCCATTTCCACTCAGCTCACCTACGCTCACACAATGTTCACACCCATTTACACTCAGCTCACCTATGCCCACTCACACAATGTTCACGCCCATTTGCACTCAGCTCACCTACGCTCAGACACATTGTTCACACACATTTCCAATCAGCTCACCTATGCTCACACACACACAATGTTCACGCCCATTTCCACTCAGCTCACCTACGCTCAGACACATTGTTCACACCCATTTCCACTCAGCTCACCTATGCTCACACACACACAATGTTCACGCCCATTTCCACTCAGCTTACCTACGCTCAGACACATTGTTCACACCCATTTACACTCAGCTCACCTATGCTCACACACACACAATGTTCACGCCCATTTCCACTCAGCTCACCTACGCTCAGACACATTGTTCACACCCATTTACACTCAGCTCACCTATGCTCACACACACACAATGTTCACGCCCATTTCCACTCAGCTCACCTACGCTCAGACACATTGTTCACACCCATTTCCAATCAGCTCACCTATGCTCACACACACACAATGTTCACGCCCATTTCCACTCAGCTCACCTACGCTCAGACACATTGTTCACGCCCATTTACACTCAGCTCACCTACGCTCAGACACATTGTTCACACCCATTTACACTCAGCTCACCTATGCTCACACACACACAATGTTCACGCCCATTTCCACTCAGCTTACCTACGCTCAGACACATTGTTCACACCCATTCACACTCAGCTCACCTATGCTCACACACACAATGTTCACGCCCATTTCCACTCAGCTCACCTACGCTCACACAATGTTCACACCCATTTCCACTCAGCTCACCTACGCTCAGACACATTGTTCACCCCCATTTACACTCAGCTCACCTATGCTCACACACACACAATGTTCACGCCCATTTCCACGCAGCTCCCCTACACTCACACACACAATGGTCACACCCATTTCCACTCAGTTCACCTATGCTCACACACACAATGTTCACACCCATTTCCACTCAGCTCACCAACGCTCAGACACATTGTTCACGTCCATTTACACTCAGCTCACCTACGCTCAGACACATTGTTCACACCCATTTCCACTCAGCTCACCTATGCTCACACACACACAATGTTCACGCCCATTTCCACTCAGCTGACCTACGCTCAGACACATTGTTCACACCCATTTACACTCAGCTCACCTATGCTCACACACACACAATGTTCACGCCCATTTCCACTCAGCTCACCTACGCTCAGACACATTGTTCACACCCATTTACACTCAGCTCACCTATGCTCACACACACAATGTTCACGCCCATTTCCACTCAGCTCACCTACGCTCAGACACATTGTTCACACCCATTTCCACTCAGCTCACCTATGCTCACACACACACAATGTTCACGCCCATTTCCACTCAGCTCACCTACGCTCAGACACATTGTTCACACCCATTTCCAATCAGCTCACCTATGCTCACACACACACAATGTTCACGCCCATTTCCACTCAGCTCACCTACGCTCACACAATGTTCACACCCATTTCCACTCAGCTCACCTATGCTCACACACACACAATGTTCACGCCCATTTCCACTCAGCTCACCTACGCTCAGACACATTGTTCACATACATTTCCAATCAGCTCACCTATGCTCACACACACACAATGTTCACGCCCATTTCCACTCAGCTCACCTACGCTCAGACACATTGTTCACACCCATTTCCACTCAGCTCACCTATGCTCACACACACACAATGTTCACGCCCATTTCCACTCAGCTTACCTACGCTCAGACACATTGTTCACACCCATTTACACTCAGCTCACCTATGCTCACACACACACAATGTTCACGCCCATTTCCACTCAGCTCACCTACGCTCAGACACATTGTTCACACCCATTTACACTCAGCTCACCTATGCTCACACACACACAATGTTCACGCCCATTTCCACTCAGCTCACCTACGCTCAGACACATTGTTCACACCCATTTCCAATCAGCTCACCTATGCTCACACACACACAATGTTCACGCCCATTTCCACTCAGCTCACCTACGCTCAGACACATTGTTCACACCCATTTACACTCAGCTCACCTACGCTCAGACACATTGTTCACACCCATTTCCACTCAGCTCACCTATGCTCACACACACAATGTTCACGCCCATTTCCACTCAGCTCACCTACGCTCAGACACATTGTTCACGCCCATTTCCAATCAGCTAAGCTACGCTCAGACACATTGTTCACACCCATTTCCACTCAGCTCACCTATGCTCACACACACACAATGTTCACGTCCATTTCCACTCAGCTTGCCTACGCTCAGACACATTGTTCACACCCATTTACACTCAGCTCACCTATGCTCACACACACAATGTTCACGCCCATTTCCACTCAGCTCACCTACGCTCAGACACATTGTTCACACCCATTTACACTCAGCTCACCTATGCTCACTCACACAATGTTCACGCCCATTTCCACTCAGCTCACCTACGCTCAGACACATTGTTCACACACATTTCCAATCAGCTCACCTATGCTCACACACACACAATGTTCACGCCCATTTCCACTCAGCTCACCTACGCTCAGACACATTGTTCACACCCATTTCCACTCAGCTCACCTATGCTCACACACACACAATGTTCACGCCCATTTCCACTCAGCTCACCTACGCTCAGACACATTGTTCACACCCATTTACACTCAGCTCAGCTACTCACACACACAATGTTCACGCCCATTTCCACTCAGCTCACCTATGCTCAGACACATTGTTCACACCCATTTCCACTCAGCTCACCTATGCTCACACACACAATGTTCACGCCCATTTCCACTCAGCTCACCTACGCTCAGACACATTGTTCACACCCATTTCCACTCAGCTCACCTATGCTCACACACACACAATGCTCACGCCCATTTCCACTCATCTCACCTACGCTCAGACACAATGTTCATGCCCATTTCCACTCAGCTCACCTACACTCAGACACATTGTTCACACCCATTTACACTCAGCTCACCTATGCTCACACACACAATAGTCACGCCCATTTCCACTCATCTCACCTACGCTCAGACACATTGTTCACACCCATTTCCACTCAGCTCACCTACGCTCACACACACAATGATCACACCCACTTCCACTCAGCTCACCTACGCTCAGACACATTGTTCACACCCATTTCCACACAGTTCACCTACACTCACACACAATGTTCACACCCATTTCCACTCAGCTCACCTACGCTCACACACACAATGTTCACACCCATTTCCACTCAGCTCACCTATGCTCACACACACACAATGTTCACGCCCATTTCCACTCAGCTCACCTACGCTCAGACACATTGTTCACGCCCATTTCCACTCAGCTCACCTACGCTCAGACACATTGTTCACACCCATTTCCACTCAGCTCACCTATGCTCACACACACAATGTTCACACCCATTTCCACTCAGCTCACCTACGCTCAGACACATTGTTCACACCCATTTCCACTCAGCTCACCTATGCTCACACACACACAATGTTCACGCCCATTTCCACTCAGCTCACCTACGCTCAGACACATTGTTCACACCCATTTCCACTCAGCTCACCTATGCTCACACACACACAATGTTCACGCCCATTTCCACTCAGCTCACCTACGCTCAGACACATTGTTCACACCCATTTACACTCAGCTCACCTATGCTCACACACACAATGTTCACGCCCATTTCCACTCAGCTCACCTACGCTCAGACACATTGTTCACACCCATTTCCAATCAGCTCACCTATGCTCACACACACACAATGTTCACGCCCATTTCCACTCAGCTCACCTACGCTCAGACACATTGTTCACGCACATTTACACTCAGCTCACCTATGCTCACACACACACAATGTTCACGCCCATTTCCACTCAGCTCACCTACGCTCAGACACATTGTTCACACCCATTTCCAATCAGCTCACCTATGCTCACACACACACAATGTTCACGCCCATTTCCACTCAGCTCACCTACGCTCAGACACATTTTTCACGCCCATTTACACTCAGCTCACCTACGCTCAGACACATTGTTCACACCCATTTCCACTCAGCTCACCTATGCTCACACACACACAATGTTCACGTCCATTTCCACTCAGCTCACCTACGCTCAGACACATTGTTCACACACATTTCCAATCAGCTCACCTATGCTCACACACACACAATGTTCACGCCCATTTCCACTCAGCTCACCTACGCTCAGACACATTGTTCACACCCATTTCCACTCAGCTCACCTATGCTCACACACACACAATGTTCACGCCCATTTCCACTCAGCTTACCTACGCTCAGACACATTGTTCACACCCATTTACACTCAGCTCACCTATGCTCACACACACAATGTTCACGCCCATTTCCACTCAGCTCACCTACGCTCACACACTGTTCACACCCATTTCCACTCAGCTCACCTATGCTCACACACACACAATGTTCACGCCCATTTCCACTCAGCTCACCTACGCTCAGACACATTGTTCACACCCATTTCCACTCAGCTCACCTATGCTCACACACACACAATGTTCACGCCCATTTCCACTCAGCTCACCTACGCTCAGACACAATGTTCACACCCATTTCCACTCAGCTCACCTACGCTCAGACACATTGTTCACACCCATTTACACTCAGCTCACCTATGCTCACACACACAATAGTCACGCCCATTTCCACTCATCTCACCTACGCTCAGACACATTGTTCACACCCATTTCCACTCAGCTCACCTACGCTCACACACACAATGATCACACCCACTTCCACTCAGCTCACCTACGCTCAGACACATTGTTCACACCCATTTCCACACAGTTCACCTACACTCACACACAATGTTCACACCCATTTCCACTAAGTTCACCTATGCTCACACACACAATGTTCACACCCATTTCCACTAAGTTCACCTATGCTCACACACACAATGTTCACACCCATTTCCACTCAGCTCACCTACGCTCACACACACAATGATCACACCCACTTCCACTCAGCTCACCTACGCTGAGACGCATTGTTCACACCCATTTCCACTCATTTCACCTATGCTCACACACATAATGTTCACACCCATTTCCACTCTGCTCACCTATGCCCACACACACAATGGTCATGCCTATTTCCACTCAGCTGACCTATGCTCAGACATATTGTTCACACCCATTTCCACTCAGCTCACCTACGCTCACTCACACAATGTTCACACCCATTTCCACTCAGCTCACCTACGCTCACACACACAATGTTCACGCCCATTTCCACTCAGCTCACCTATGCTCAGACATATTGTTCACACCCATTTCCACTCAGCTCACCTACGCTCACTCACACAATGTTCACACCCATTTACACTCAGCTCAGCGACGCGCACACAATGTTCACGCCCATTTCCACTCAGCTCACCTACGCTCAGACACATAGATCACGCGCATTTCCACTCAGCTCACCTACGCTCAGACACATAGATCACGCGCATTTCCACTCAGCTCACCTATGCTCACACACACACAATGTTCACGCCCATTTCCACTCAGCTCACCTACGCTCAGACACATTGTTCACACCCATTTCCACTCAGCTCACCTATGCTCACACACACACAATGTTCACGCCCATTTCCACTCAGCTCACCTACGCTCAGACACATTGTTCACGCCCATTTACACTCAGCTCACCTATGCTCACACACACACAATGTTCACGCCCATTTCCACTCAGCTCACCTACGCTCAGACACATTGTTCCCACCCATTTACACTCAGCTCACCTATGCTCACACACACAATGGTCACACCCATTTCCACTCAGTTCACCTATGCTCACACACACACAATGTTCACGCCCATTTCCACTCAGCTCACCTATGCTCACACACACACAATGTTCACGCCCATTTCCACTCAGCTCACCTACGCTCAGACACATTGTTCACACCCATTTACACTCAGCTCACCTATGCTCACACACACACAATGTTCACGCCCATTTCCACTCAGCTCACCTACGCTCAGACACATTGTTCACACCCATTTCCAATCAGCTCACCTATGCTCACACACACACAATGTTCACGCCCATTTCCACTCAGCTTACCTACGCTCAGACACATTGTTCACACCCATTTACACTCAGCTCACCTATGCTCACACACACAATGTTCACGCCCATTTCCACTCAGCTCACCTACGCTCACACAATGTTCACACCCATTTACACTCAGCTCACCTATGCTCACTCACACAATGTTCACGCCCATTTGCACTCAGCTCACCTACGCTCAGACACATTGTTCACACCCATTTACACTCAGCTCACCTATGCTCACACACACACAATGTTCACGCCCATTTCCACTCAGCTCACCTACGCTCAGACACATTGTTCACACCCATTTCCACTCAGCTCACCTATGCTCACACACACACAATGTTCACGCCCATTTCCACTCAGCTTACCTACGCTCAGACACATTGTTCACACCCATTTACACTCAGCTCACCTATGCTCACACACACAATGTTCACGCCCATTTCCACTCAACTCACCTACGCTCAGACACATTGTTCACACCCATTTCCAATCAGCTCACCTATGCTCACACACACACAATGTTCACGCCCATTTCCACTCAGCTCACCTACGCTCAGACACATTGTTCACACCCATTTCCAATCAGCTCACCTATGCTCACACACACACAATGTTCACGCCCATTTCCACTCAGCTCACCTACGCTCAGACACATTGTTCACGCCCATTTCCACTCAGCTCACCTACGCTCAGACACATTGTTCACACCCATTTACACTCAGCTCACCTATGCTCACACACACACAATGTTCACGCCCATTTCCACTCAGCTCACCTACGCTCAGACACATTGTTCACACCCATTTCCACTCAGCTCACCTACGCTCACACACACAATGTTCACACCCATTTCCACTCAGCTCACCTACGCTCACACACACAATGTTCACACCCATTTCCACTCAGCTCACCTACGCTCAGACACATTGTTCACGCCCATTTACACTCAGCTCACCTATGCTCACACACACACAATGTTCACACCCATTTCCACTCAGCTCACCTATGCTCACACACACAATGTTCACACCCATTTCCACTCAGTTCACCTATGCTCACACACACAATGTTCACACCCATTTCCACTCAGCTCACCTACGCTCAGACACATTGTTCACACCCATTTCCACTCAGCTCACCTACGCTCAGACACATTGTTCACACCCATTTCCACTCAGCTCACCTATGCTCACACACACACAATGTTCACGCCCATTTCCACTCAGCTCACCTACGCTCAGACACATTGTTCACACCCATTTCCACTCAGCTCACCTATGCTCACACACACACAATGTTCACGCCCATTTCCACTCAGCTTACCTACGCTCAGACACATTGTTCACACCCATTTACACTCAGCTCACCTATGCTCACACACACAATGTTCACGCCCATTTCCACTCAGCTCACCTACGCTCACACAATGTTCACACCCATTTCCACTCAGCTCACCTATGCTCACACACACACAATGTTCACGCCCATTTCCACTCAGCTCACCTACGCTCAGACACATTGTTCACACCCATTTCCACTCAGCTCACCTATGCTCACACACACACAATGTTCACGCCCATTTCCACTCAGCTCACCTACGCTCAGACACAATGTTCACACCCATTTCCACTCAGCTCACCTATGCTCACACACACACAATGTTCACGCCCATTTCCACTCAGCTCACCTACGCTCAGACACATTGTTCACACCCATTTCCACTCAGCTCACCTATGCTCACACACACACAATGTTCACGCCCATTTCCACTCAGCTTACCTACGCTCAGACACATTGTTCACACCCATTTCCACTCAGCTCACCTATGCTCACACACACAATGTTCACGCCCATTTCCACTCAGCTCACCTACGCTCAGACACATTGTTCACACCCATTTCCAATCAGCTCACCTATGCTCACACACACAATGTTCACGCCCATTTCCACTCAGCTCACCTACGCTCAGACACATTGTTCACACCCATTTACACTCAGCTCACCTATGCTCACACACACACAATGTTCACGCCCATTTCCACTCAGCTCACCTACGCTCAGACACATTGTTCACACCCATTTCCAATCAGCTCACCTATGCTCACACACACACAATGTTCACGCCCATTTCCACTCAGCTCACCTACGCTCAGACACATTTTTCACGCCCATTTACACTCAGCTCACCTACGCTCAGACACATTGTTCACACCCATTTCCACTCAGCTCACCTATGCTCACACACACAATGTTCACGCCCATTTCCACTCAGCTCACCTACGCTCAGACACATTGTTCACGCCCATTTCCACTCAGCTCACCTACGCTCAGACACATTGTTCACACCCATTTCCACTCAGCTCACCTATGCTCACACACACACAATGTTCACGCCCATTTCCACTCAGCTTACCTACGCTCAGACACATTGTTCACACCCATTTACACTCAGCTCACCTATGCTCACACACACAATGTTCACGCCCATTTCCACTCAGCTCACCTACGCTCACACAATGTTCACACACATTTACACTCAGCTCACCTATGCTCAATCACACAATGTTCACGCCCATTTGCACTCAGCTCACCTACGCTCAGACACATTGTTCACACACATTTCCAATCAGCTCACCTATGCTCACACACACACAATGTTCACGCCCATTTCCACTCAGCTCACCTACGCTCAGACACATTGTTCACACCCATTTCCACTCAGCTCACCTATGCTCACACACACACAATGTTCACGCCCATTTCCACTCAGCTTACCTACGCTCAGACACATTGTTCACACCCATTTACACTCAGCTCACCTATGCTCACACACACAATGTTCACGCCCATTTCCACTCAGCTCACCTACGCTCACACACATGTTCACACCCATTTCCACTCAGCTCACCTATGCTCACACACACACAATGTTCACGCCCATTTCCACTCAGCTCACCTACGCTCAGACACATTGTTCACACCCATTTCCAATCAGCTCACCTATGCTCACACACACACAATGTTCACGCCCATTTCCACTCAGCTCACCTACGCTCAGACACATTGTTCACGCCCATTTCCACTCAGCTCACCTACGCTCTGACACATAGTTCACACCCATTTACACTCAGCTCAACTATGCTCACACACACAATAGTCACACCCATTTCCACTCATCTCACCTACGCTCAGACACATTGTTAGCACCCATTTCCACTCAGCTCACCTACGCTCACACACACAATGATCACACCCACTTCCACTCAGCTCAGCTACGCTCAGACACATTGTTCACACCCATTTCCGCACAGTTCACCTACACTCACACACAATGTTCACACCCATTTCCACTAAGTTCACCTATGCTCACACACACAATGTTCACACCCATTTCCACTAAGTTCACCTATGCTCACACACACAATGTTCACACCCATTTCCACTCAGCTCACCTACGCTCACACACACAATGATCACACCCACTTCCACTCATCTCACCTACGCTCAGACACATTGTTCACACCCATTTCCACTCAGTTCACCAATGCTCACACACACAATGTTCACACCCATTTCCACTCTGCTCACCTACGCTCACACACACAATGGTCATGCCTATTTCCACTCAGCTGACCTATGCTCAGACATATTGTTCACACCCATTTCCACTCAGCTCACCTACGCTCACTCACACAATGTTCACACCCATTTCCACTCAGCTCACCTACGCTCACACACACAATGTTCACACCCATTTCCACTCAGCTCACCTATGCTCAGACATATTGTTCACACCCATTTCCACTCAGCTCACCTACGCTCACTCACACAATGTTCACACCCATTTCCACTCAGCTCACCTACGGTCACACACACAATGTTCACACCCATTTCCACTCAGCTCACCTACGCTCAGACACAATGTTCACGCCCATTTCCACTCAGCTCACCTACGCTCAGACACATTGTTCACACCCATTTCCACTCAGCTCACCTAAGCTCACACACACACAATGTTCACGCCCATTTCCACTCAGCTCACCTACGCTCAGACACATTGTTCACACCCATTTCCACTCAGCTCACCTATGCTCACACACACAATGTTCACGCCCATTTCCACTCAGCTCACCTACGCTCAGACACATTGTTCACGCCCATTTACACTCAGCTCACCTATGCTCACACACACACAATGTTCACGCCCATTTCCACTCAGCTCACCTACGCTCAGACACATTGTTCACACCCATTTACACTCAGCTCACCTATGCTCACACACACAATGTTCACGCCCATTTCCACTCAGCTCACCTACGCTCAGACACATTGTTCACACCCATTTCCACTCAGCTCACCTATGCTCACACACACACAATGTTCACGCCCATTTCCACTCAGCTCACCTACGCTCAGACACATTGTTCACGCCCATTTACACTCAGCTCACCTATGCTCACACACACACAATGTTCACGCCCATTTCCACTCAGCTCACCTACGCTCAGACACATTGTTCACACCCATTTCCACTCAGCTCACCTATGCTCACACACACACAATGTTCACGCCCATTTCCACTCAGCTTACCTACGCTCAGACACATTGTTCACACCCATTTACACTCAGCTCACCTATGCTCACACACACAATGTTCACGCCCATTTCCACTCAGCTCACCTACGCTCACACAATGTTCACACCCATTTACACTCAGCTCACCTATGCTCACTCACACAATGTTCACGCCCATTTGCACTCAGCTCACCTACGCTCAGACACATTGTTCACACCCATTTCCAATCAGCTCACCTATGCTCACACACACACAATGTTCACGCCCATTTCCACTCAGCTCACCTACGCTCAGACACATTGTTCACACCCATTTCCACTCAGCTCACCTATGCTCACACACACACAATGTTCACGCCCATTTCCACTCAGCTTACCTACGTTCAGACACATTGTTCACACCCATTTACACTCAGCTCACCTATGCTCACACACACACAATGTTCACGCCCATTTCCACTCAGCTCACCTACGCTCAGACACATTGTTCACGCCCATTTACACTCAGCTCACCAATGCTCACACACACACAATGTTCACGCCCATTTCCACTCAGCTCACCTACGCTCAGACACATTGTTCACACCCATTTCCAATCAGCTCACCTATGCTCACACACACACAATGTTCACGCCCATTTCCACTCAGCTCACCTACGCTCAGACACATTGTTCACGCCCATTTCCACTCAGCTCACCTACGCTCAAACACATTGTTCACACCCATTTACACTCAGCTCACCTATGCTCACACACACACAATGTTCACGCCCATTTCCACTCAGCTTACCTACGCTCAGACACATTGATCACACCCATTCACACTCAGCTCACCTATGCTCACACACACAATGTTCACGCCCATTTCCACTCAGCTCACCTACGCTCACACAATGTTCACACCCATTTCCACTCAGCTCACCTACGCTCAGACACATTGTTCACACCCATTTCCACTCAGCTCACCTATGCTCACACACACACAATGTTCACGCCCATTTCCACTCAGCTCACCTACACTCACACACACAATGGTCACACCCATTTCCACTCAGTTCACCTATGCTCACACACACAATGTTCACACCCATTTCCACTCAGCTCACCTACGCTCAGACACATTGTTCACACCCATTTCCACTCAGCTCACCTACGCTCAGACACATTGTTCACACCCATTTCCACTCAGCTCACCTATGCTCACACACACACAATGTTCACGCCCATTTCCACTCAGCTCACCTACGCTCAGACACATTGTTCACACCCATTTACACTCAGCTCACCTATGCTCACACACACACAATGTTCACGCCCATTTCCACTCAGCTCACCTACGCTCAGACACATTGTTCACACCCATTTCCACTCAGCTCACCTATGCTCACACACACAATGTTCACACCCATTTCCACTCAGCTCACCAACGCTCACACAATGTTCACACCCATTTCCACTCAGCTTACCTATGCTCACACACACACAATGTTCACGCCCATTTCCACTCAGCTCACCTACGCTCAGACACATTGTTCACACACATTTCCAATCAGCTCACCTATGCTCACACACACACAATGTTCACGCCCATTTCCACTCAGCTCACCTACGCTCACACAATGTTCACACCCATTTACACTCAGCTCACCTATGCCCACTCACACAATGTTCACGCCCATTTCCACTCAGCTCACCTACGCTCAGACACATTGTTCACACCCATTTCCACTCAGCTCACCTATGCTCACACACACACAATGTTCACGCCCATTTCCACTCAGCTCACCTACGCTCAGACACATTGTTCACACCCATTTCCACTCAGCTCACCTATGCTCACACACACACAATGTTCACGCCCATTTCCACTCAGCTTACCTACGCTCAGACACATTGTTCACACCCATTTACACTCAGCTCACCTATGCTCACACACACACAATGTTCACGCCCATTTCCACTCAGCTCACCTACGCTCAGACACATTGTTCACACCCATTTCCAATCAGCTCACCTATGCTCACACACACACAATGTTCACGCCCATTTCCACTCAGCTCACCTACGCTCAGACACATTGTTCACACCCATTTCCACTCAGCTCACCTACGCTCAGACACATTGTTCACACCCATTTCCACTCAGCTCACCTATGCTCACACACACAATGTTCACGCCCATTTCCACTCAGCTTACCTACGCTCAGACACATTGTTCACACCCATTTCACACTCAGCTCACCTATGCTCACACACACAATGTTCACGCCCATTTCCACTCAGCTCACCTACGCTCACACAATGTTCACACCCATTTCCACTCAGCTCACCTATGCTCACACACACACAATGTTCACGCCCATTTCCACTCAGCTCACCTACGCTCAGACACATTGTTCACACCCATTTCCACTCAGCTCACCTATGCTCACACACACACTCAATGTTCACACCCCCATTTTCACTCAGCTCACCTACACTCAGACACATTGTTCACGCCCATTTACACTCAGCTCACCTATGCTCACACACACACATTGTTCACGCCCATTTCCACTCAGCTTACCTACGCTCAGACACATTGTTCCCACCCATTTACACTCAGCTTACCTATGCTCACACACACAATGTTCACGCCCATTTCCACTCAGCTCACCAACGCTCACACAATGTTCACACCCATTTCCACTCAGCTTACCTATGCTCACACACACACAATGTTCACGCCCATTTCCACTCAGCTCACCTACGCTCAGACACATTGTTCACGCCCATTTACACTCAGCTCACCTATGCTCACACACACACAATGTTCACGCCCATTTCCACTCAGCTCACCTACGCTCAGACACATTGTTCACACCCATTTCCACTCAGCTCACCTATGCTCACACACACACAATGTTCACGCCCATTTCCACTCAGCTTACCTACGCTCAGACACATTGTTCACACCCATTTACACTCAGCTCACCTATGCTCACACACACAATGTTCACGCCCATTTCCACTCAGCTCACCTACGCTCAGACACATTGTTCACACCCATTTACACTCAGCTCACCTATGCTCACACACACAATGTTCACGCCCATTTCCACTCAGCTCACCTACGCTCAGACACATTGTTCACACCCATTTCCAATCAGCTCACCTATGCTCACACACACACAATGTTCACGCCCATTTCCACTCAGCTCACCTACGCTCAGACACATTGTTCACACCCATTTCCACTCAGCTCACCTATGCTCACACACACACAATGTTCACGCCCATTTCCACTCAGCTTACCTACGTCAGACACATTGTTCACACCCATTTACACTCAGCTCACCTATGCTCACACACACACAATGTTCACGCCCATTTCCACTCAGCTCACCTACGCTCAGACACATTGTTCACACCCATTTACACTCAGCTCACCTATGCTCACACACACACAATGTTCACGCCCATTTCCACTCAGCTCACCTACGCTCAGACACATTGTTCACACCCATTTCCACTCAGCTCACCTATGCTCACACACACACAATGTTCACGCCCATTTCCACTCAGCTCACCTACGCTCAGACACATTGTTCACGCCCATTTCCACTCAGCTCACCTACGCTCAGACACATTGTTCACACCCATTTACACTCAGCTCACCTATGCTCACACACACACAATGTTCACGCCCATTTCCACTCAGCTCACCTACGCTCAGACACAATGTTCACACCCATTTCCACTCAGCTCACCTATGCTCACACACACAATGTTCACGCCCATTTCCACTCAGCTCACCTACGCTCACACACACAATGTTCACACCCACTTCCACTCAGCTCTCCTACGCTGAGACGCATTGTTCACACCCACTTCCACTCAGCTCACCTATGCTCACACACACACAATGTTCACACCCATTTCCACTCAGCTCACCTACACTCACACACACAATGTTCACACCCATTTCCACTCAGTTCACCTATGCTCACACACACAATGTTCACACCCATTTCCACTCAGCTCACCTACGCTCAGACACATTGTTCACGCCCATTTCCACTCAGCTCACCTACGCTCAGACACATTGTTCACACCCATTTCCACTCAGCTCACCTATGCTCACACACACACAATGTTCACGCCCATTTCCACTCAGCTCACCTACGTTCAGACACATTGTTCACACCCATTTCCAATCAGCTCACCTATGCTCACACACACACAATGTTCACGCCCATTTCCACTCAGCTCACCTACGCTCAGACACATTGTTCACACCCATTTACACTCAGCTCACCTATGCTCACACACACAATGTTCACGCCCATTTCCACTCAGCTCACCTACGCTCAGACACAATGTTCACACCCATTTCCACTCAGCTCACCTATGCTCACACACACACAATGTTCACGCCCATTTCCACTCAGCTCACCTACGCTCAGACACATTGTTCACACCCATTTCCACTCAGCTCACCTATGCTCACACACACACAATGTTCACGCCCATTTCCACTCAGCTCACCTACGCTCACACACACAATGTTCACACCCATTTACACTCAGCTCACCTATGCTCACTCACACAATGTTCACGCCCATTTGCACTCAGCTCACCTACGCTCAGACACATTGTTCACACACATTTCCAATCAGCTCACCTATGCTCACACACACACAATGTTCACGCCCATTTCCACTCAGCTCACCTACGCTCAGACACATTGTTCACACCCATTTCCACTCAGCTCACCTATGCTCACACACACACAATGTTCACGCCCATTTCCACTCAGCTTACCTACGCTCAGACACATTGTTCACACCCATTTACACTCAGCTCACCTATGCTCACACACACACAATGTTCACGCCCATTTCCACTCAGCTCACCTACGCTCAGACACATTGTTCACACCCATTTACACTCAGCTCACCTATGCTCACACACACACAATGTTCACGCCCATTTCCACTCAGCTCACCTACGCTCAGACACATTGTTCACACCCATTTCCAATCAGCTCACCTATGCTCACACACACACAATGTTCACGCCCATTTCCACTCAGCTCACCTACGCTCAGACACATTGTTCACGCCCATTTCCACTCAGCTCACCTACGCTCAGACACATTGTTCACACCCATTTACACTCAGCTCACCTATGCTCACACACACAATGTTCACGCCCATTTCCACTCAGCTCACCTACGCTCAGACACATTGTTCACACCCATTCACACTCAGCTCACCTATGCTCACACACACAATGTTCACGCCCATTTCCACTCAACTCACCTACGCTCACACACACATTGTTCACACCCATTTCCACTCAGCTCACCTACGCTCAGACACATTGTTCACCCCCATTTACACTCAGCTCACCTATGCTCACACACACACAATGTTCACGCCCATTTCCACTCAGCTCCCCTACACTCACACACACAATGGTCACACCCATTTCCACTCAGTTCACCTATGCTCACACACACAATGTTCACACCCATTTCCACTCAGCTCACCAACGCTCAGACACATTGTTCACGCCCATTTACACTCAGCTCACCTACGCTCAGACACATTGTTCACACCCATTTCCACTCAGCTCACCTATGCTCACACACACACAATGTTCACGCCCATTTCCACTCAGCTCACCTACGCTCAGACACATTGTTCACACCCATTTACACTCAGCTCACCTATGCTCACACACACACAATGTTCACGCCCATTTCCACTCAGCTCACCTACGCTCAGACACATTGTTCACACCCATTTACACTCAGCTCACCTATGCTCACACACACAATGTTCACGCCCATTTCCACTCAGCTCACCTACGCTCAGACACATTGTTCACACCCATTTCCACTCAGCTCACCTATGCTCACACACACACAATGTTCACGCCCATTTCCACTCAGCTCACCTACGCTCAGACACATTGTTCACGCCCATTTACACTCAGCTCACCTATGCTCACACACACACAATGTTCACGCCCATTTCCACTCAGCTCACCTACGCTCAGACACATTGTTCACACCCATTTCCACTCAGCTCACCTATGCTCACACACACACAATGTTCACGCCCATTTCCACTCAGCTTACCTACGCTCAGACACATTGTTCACACCGATTTACACTCAGCTCACCTATGCTCACACAATGTTCACACCCATTTACACTCAGCTCACCTACGCTCAGACACATTGTTCACACACATTTCCAATCAGCTCACCTATGCTCACACACACACAATGTTCACGCCCATTTCCACTCAGCTCACCTACGCTCACACACATTGTTCACACCCATTTACACTCAGCTCACCTATGCTCACTCACACAATGTTCACGCCCATTTCCACTCAGCTCACCTACGCTCAGACACATTGTTCACACCCATTTCCAATCAGCTCACCTATGCTCACACACACACAATGTTCACGCCCATTTCCACTCAGCTCACCTACGCTCAGACACATTGTTCACACCCATTTCCACTCAGCTCACCTATGCTCACACACACACAATGTTCACGCCCATTTCCACTCAGCTCACCTACGCTCAGACACATTGTTCACACCCATTTCCACTCAGCTCACCTATGCTCACACACACAATGTTCACGCCCATTTGCACTCAGCTCACCTACGCTCAGACACATTGTTCACACCCATTTCCAATCAGCTCACCTATGCTCACACACACACAATGTTCACGCCCATTTCCACTCAGCTCACCTACGCTCAGACACATTGTTCACACCCATTTCCACTCAGCTCACCTATGCTCACACACACACAATGTTCACGCCCATTTCCACTCAGCTCACCTACGCTCAGACACATTGTTCACACCCATTTCCACTCAGCTCACCTATGCTCACACACACACAATGTTCACGCCCATTTCCACTCAGCTTGCCTACGCTCAGACACATTGTTCACACCCATTTACACTCAGCTCACCTATGCTCACACACACAATGTTCACGCCCATTTCCACTCAGCTCACCTACGCTCACACAATGTTCACACCGATTTACACTCAGCTCACCTATGCTCACTCACACAATGTTCACGCCCATTTGCACTCAGCTCACCTACGCTCAGACACATTGTTCACACCCATTTCCAATCAGCTCACCTATGCTCACACACACACAATGTTCACGCCCATTTCCACTCAGCTCACCTACGCTCAGACACATTGTTCACACCCATTTCCACTCAGCTCACCTATGCTCACACACACACAATGTTCACGCCCATTTCCACTCAGCTAACCTACGCTCAGACACATTGTTCACACCCATTTACACTCAGCTCACCTATGCTCACACACACAATGTTCACGCCCATTTCCACTCAGCTCACCTACGCTCACACAATGTTCACACCCATTTCCACTCAGCTCACCTATGCTCACACACACACAATGTTCACGCCCATTTCCACTCAGCTCACCTACGCTCAGACACATTGTTCACACCCATTTCCAATCAGCTCACCTATGCTCACACACACACAATGTTCACGCCCATTTCCACTCAGCTCACCTACGCTCAGACACATTGTTCACGCCCATTTCCACTCAGCTCACCTACGCTCTGACACATAGTTCACACCCATTTACACTCAGCTCAACTATGCTCACACACACAATAGGCACACCCATTTCCACTCAGCTCACCTACGCTCACACACACAATGTTCACACCCATTTCCACTCAGCTCACCTACGCTCAGACACATTGTTCACACCCATTTCCGCACAGTTCACCTACACTCACACACAATGTTCACACCCATTTCCACTAAGTTCACCTATGCTCACACACACAATGTTCACACCCATTTCCACTAAGTTCACCTATGCTCACACACACAATGTTCACACCCATTTCCACTCAGCTCACCTACGCTCACACACACAATGATCACACCCACTTCCACTCAGCTCACCTACGCTCAGACACATTGTTCACACCCATTTCCACTCAGTTCACCTATGCTCACACACACAATGTTCACACCCATTTCCACTCTGCTCACCTACGCTCACACACACAATGTTCACGCCCATTTCCACTCAGCTCACCTATGCTCAGACATATTGTTCACACCCATTTCCACTCAGCTCACCTACGCTCACTCACACAATGTTCACACCCATTTCCACTCAGCTCACCTACGCTCAGACACATTGTTCACACCCATTTACACTCAGCTCAGCTACGCGCACACAATGTTCACGCCCATTTCCACTCAGCTCACCTACGCTCAGACACATTGTTCACGCCCATTTCCACTCAGCTCACCTACGCTCAAACACATTGTTCACACCCATTTCCACTCAGCTCACCTATGCTCACACACACACAATGCTCACGCCCATTTCCACTCAGCTCACCTACACTCAGGCACATTGTTCACACCCATTTCCACTCAGCTCACCTATGCTCACACACACACAATGTTCACGCCCATTTCCACTCAGCTCACCTACACTCAGACACATTGTTCACACCCATTTACACTCAGCTCACCTACGCTCAGAAACATTGTTCACACCAATTTCCACTCAGCTCACCTATGCTCACACACACACAATGTTCACGCCCATTTCCACTCAGCTTACCTACGCTCAGACACATTGTTCACACCCATTTACACTCAGCTCACCTATGCTCACACACACAATGTTCACGCCCATTTCCACTCAGCTCACCTACGCTCAGACACATTGTTCACACCCATTTCCAATCAGCTCACCTATGCTCACACACACACAATGTTCACGCCCATTTCCACTCAGCTCACCTACGCTCAGACACATTGTTCACGCCCATTTACACTCAGCTCACCTATGCTCACACACACACAATGTTCACGCCCATTTCCACTCAGCTCACCTATGCTCAGACACATTGTTCACACCCATTTCCAATCAGCTCACCTATGCTCACACACACACAATGTTCACGCCCATTTCCACTCAGCTCACCTACGCTCAGACACATTTTTCACGCCCATTTACACTCAGCTCACCTACGCTCAGACACATTGTTCACACCCATTTCCACTCAGCTCACCTATGCTCACACACACACAATGTTCACGCCCATTTCCACTCAGCTTACCTACGCTCAGACACATTGTTCACACCCATTTACACTCAGCTCACCTATGCTCACACACACAATGTTCACGCCCATTTCCACTCAGCTCACCTACGCTCAGACACAATGTTCACACCCATTTACACTCAGCTCACCTATGCTCACTCACACAATGTTCACGCCCATTTGCACTCAGCTCACCTACGCTCAGACACATTGTTCACACCCATTTCCAATCAGCTCACCTATGCTCACACACACACAATGTTCACGCCCATTTCCACTCAGCTCACCTACGCTCAGACACATTGTTCACACCCATTTCCACTCAGCTCACCTATGCTCACACACACACAATGTTCACGCCCATTTCCACTCAGCTCACCTACGCTCAGACACATTGTTCACACCCATTTCCACTCAGCTCACCTATGCTCACACACACACAATGTTCACGCCCATTTCCACTCAGCTCACCTACGCTCAGACACATTGTTCACACCCATTTCCACTCAGCTCACCTACGCTCTGACACATAGTTCACACCCATTTACACTCAGCTCACCTATGCTCACACACACAATGTTCACACCCATTTCCACTCAGCTCACCTACGCTCAGACACATTGTTCACACCCATTTCCACTCAGCTCACCTACGCTCACACACACAATGATCACACCCACTTCCACTCAGCTCAGCTACGCTCAGACACATTGTTCACACCCATTTCCGCACAGTTCACCTACACTCACACACAATGTTCACACCCATTTCCACTCAGCTCACCAACGCTCAGACACATTGTTCACGTCCATTTCCACTCAGCTCACCTACGCTCAGACACATTGTTCACACCCATTTCCACTCAGCTCACCTATGCTCACACACACACAATGTTCACGCCCATTTCCACTCAGCTCACCTACACTCAGACACATTGTTCACACCCATTTCCACTCAGCTCACCTATGCTCACACACACACAATGTTCACGCCCATTTCCACTCAGCTTACCTACGCTCAGACACATTGTTCACACCCATTTCCACTCAGCTCACCTATGCTCACACACACAATGTTCACGCCCATTTCCACTCAGCTCACCTACGTTCACACAATGTTCACACCCATTTCCACTCAGCTCACCTATGCTCACACACACACAATGTTCACGCCCATTTCCACTCAGCTCACCTACGCTCAGACACATTGTTCACGCCCATTTACACTCAGCTCACCTATGCTCACACACACACACAATGTTCACGCCCATTTCCACTCAGCTCACCTACGCTCAGACACATTATTCACACCCATTTCCACTCAGCTCACCTATGCTCACACACACACAATGTTCACGCCCATTTCCACTCAGCTTACCTACGCTCAGACACATTGTTCACACCCATTTACACTCAGCTCACCTATGCTCACACAATGTTCACACCCATTTACACTCAGCTCACCTACGCTCAGACACATTGTTCACACCCATTTCCACTCAGCTCACCTATGCTCACACACACACAATGTTCACGCCCATTTCCACTCAGCTCACCTACGCTCACACAATGTTCACACCCATTTACACTCAGCTCACCTATGCCCACTCACACAATGTTCACGCCCATTTGCACTCAGCTCACCTACGCTCAGACACATTGTTCACACACATTTCCAATCAGCTCACCTATGCTCACACACACACAATGTTCACGCCCATTTCCACTCAGCTCACCTACGCTCAGACACATTGTTCACACCCATTTACACTCAGCTCAGCTACGCACACACAATGTTCACGCCCATTTCCACTCAGCTCACCTACGCTCAGACACATTGTTCACACCCATTTACACTCAGCTCACCTATGCTCACACACACAATAGTCACGCCCATTTCCACTCAGCTCACCTACGCTCAGACACATTGTTCACACCCATTTACACTCAGCTCACCTATGCTCACACACACACAATGTTCACGTCCATTTCCACTCAGCTCACCTACACTCAGACACATTGTTCACACCCATTTCCACTCAGCTCACCTATGCTCACACACACACAATGCTCACGCCCATTTCCACTCATCTCACCTACGCTCAGACACAATGTTCATGCCCATTTCCACTCAGCTCACCTACACTCAGACACATTGTTCACACCCATTTACACTCAGCTCACCTATGCTCACACACACAATGGTCACGCCCATTTCCACTCATCTCACCTACGCTCAGACACATTGTTCACACCCATTTCCACTCAGCTCACCTACGCTCACACACACAATGATCACACCCATTTCCACTCAGCTCACCTACGCTCAGACACATTGTTCACACCCATTTCCACACAGTTCACCTACACTCACACACAATGTTCACACCCATTTCCACTAAGTTCACCTATGCTCACACACACAATGTTCACACCCATTTCCACTAAGTTCACCTATGCTCACACACACAATGTTCACACCCATTTCCACTCAGCTCACCTACGCTCACACACACAATGATCACACCCACTTCCACTCAGCTCACCTACGCTCAGACACATTGTTCACACCCATTTCCACTCAGCTCACCTATGCTCACACACACAATGTTCACACCCATTTCCACTCAGCTCACCTACGCTCACACACACAATGTTCACGCCCATTTCCACTCAGCTCACCTATGCTCAGACATATTGTTCACACCCATTTCCACTCAGCTCACCTACGCTCACTCACACAATGTTCACACCCATTTCCACTCAGCTCACCTACGCTCAGACACATTGTTCACACCCATTTACACTCAGCTCACCTACTCACACACACAATGTTCACGCCCATTTCCACTCAGCTCACCTACGCTCAGACACATTGTTCACGCCCATTTCCACTCAGCTTACCTACGCTCAGACACATTGTTCACACCCACTTCCACTCAGCTCACCTATGCTCACACACACACAATGTTCACGCCCATTTCCACTCAGCTCACCTACGCTCAGACACATTGTTCACACCCATTTCCACTCAGCTCACCTATGCTCACACACACAATGTTCACGCCCATTTCCACTCAGCTCACCTACGCTCAGACACATTGTTCACACCCATTTACACTCAGCTCACCTACGCTCAGACACATTGTTCACACCCATTTCCACTCAGCTCACCTATGCTCACACACACACAATGTTCACGCCCATTTCCACTCAGCTCACCTACGCTCAGACACATTGTTCACACCCATTTACACTCAGCTCACCTATGCTCACACACACAATAGTCACGCCCATTTCCACTCATCTCACCTACGCTCAGACACATTGTTCACACCCATTTCCACTCAGCTCACCTATGCTCACACACACACAATGTTCACGCCCATTTCCACTCAGCTCACCTACGCTCAGACACATTGTTCACGCCCATTTACACTCAGCTCACCTATGCTCACACACACACAATGTTCACGCCCATTTCCACTCAGCTCACCTATGCTCAGACACATTGTTCACACCCATTTCCAATCAGCTCACCTATGCTCACACACACACAATGTTCACGCCCATTTCCACTCAGCTCACCTACGCTCAGACACATTGTTCACGCCCATTTCCACTCAGCTCACCTACGCTCAAACACATTGTTCACACCCATTTCCACTCAGCTCACCTATGCTCACACACACACAATGTTCACGCCCATTTCCACTCAGCTCACCTACACTCAGACACATTGTTCACACCCATTTACACTCAGCTCACCTATGCTCACACACACAATAGTCACGCCCATTTCCACTCAGCTCACCTACGCTCACACACACAATGTTCACGCCCATTTCCACTCAGCTCACCTATGCTCACTCACACAATGTTCACGCCCATTTCCACTCAGCTCACCTACGCTCAGACACATTGTTCACACACATTTCCAATCAGCTCACCTATGCTCACACACACACAATGTTCACGCCCATTTCCACTCAGCTCACCTACGCTCAGACACATTGTTCACACCCATTTCCACTCAGCTCACCTATGCTCACACACACACAATGTTAACGCCCATTTCCACTCAGCTCACCTACGCTCAGACACATTGTTCACACCCATTTCCACTCAGCTCACCTATGCTCACACACACAATGTTCACGCCCATTTCCACTCAGCTCACCTACGCTCACACAATGTTCACACCCATTTCCACTCAGCTCACCTATGCTCACACACACACAATGTTCACGCCCATTTCCACTCAGCTCACCTACGCTCAGACACATTGTTCACACCCATTTCCAATCAGCTCACCTATGCTCACACACACACAATGTTCACGCCCATTTCCACTCAGCTCACCTACGCTCAGACACATTGTTCACACCCATTTCCACTCAGCTCACCTACGCTCAGACACATTGTTCACACCCATTTCCACTCAGCTCACCTATGCTCACACACACAATGTTCACACCCATTTCCACTCAGCTCACCTACGCTCAGACACATTGTTCACACCCATTTCCACTCAGCTCACCTACGCTCACACACACAATGTTCACACCCATTTCCACTCAGCTCACCTACGCTCAGACACATTGTTCACACCCATTTCCACTCAGTTCACCTACACTCACACACAATGTTCACACCCATTTCCACTCAGCTCACCTACGCTCAGACACATTGTTCACACCCATTTCCACTCAGCTCACCTACGCTCAGACACATTGTTCACACCCATTTCCACTCAGCTCACCTATGCTCACACACACAATGTTCACACCCATTTCCACTCAGCTCACCTACGCTCAGACACATTGTTCACGCCCATTTACACTCAGCTCACCTATGCTCACACACACACAATGTTCACGCCCATTTCCACTCAGCTCACCTACGCTCAGACACATTGTTCACACCCATTTACACTCAGCTCACCTATGCTCACACACACAATGTTCACGCCCATTTCCACTCAGCTCACCTACGCTTCAGACACATTGTTCACACCCATTTCCACTCAGCTCACCTATGCTCACACACACAATGTTCACGCCCATTTCCACTCAGCTCACCTACGCTCAGACACATTGTTCACACCCATTTACACTCAGCTCACCTATGCTCACACACACACAATGTTCACGCCCATTTCCACTCAGCTCACCTACGCTCAGACACATTGTTCACACCCATTTCCACTCAGCTCACCTATGCTCAACACACACAATGTTCACGCCCATTTCCACTCAGCTCACCTACGCTCAGACACATTGTTCACACCCATTTCCACTCAGCTCACCTATGCTCACCTCACACAATGTTCACACCCATTTCACTCAGCTCACCTACGCTCAGACACATTGTTCACACCATTTCCACTCAGCTCACCTATGCTCACACACACAATGTTCACGCCCATTTCCACTCAGCTCACCTACGCTCAGACACATTGTTCACACCCATTTCCACTCAGCTCACCTATGCTCACACACACACAATGTTCACGCCCATTTCCACTCAGCTCACCTACGCTCAGACACATTGTTCACACCCATTTCCACTCAGCTCACCTATGCTCACACACACACAATGTTCACGCCCATTTCCACTCAGCTCACCTACGCTCAGACACATTGTTCACACCCATTTCCACTCAGCTCACCTATGCTCACACACACACAATGTTCACGCCCATTTCCACTCAGCTCACCTACGCTCAGACACATTGTTCACACCCATTTCCACTCAGCTCACCTATGCTCACACACACACAATGTTCACGCCCATTTCCACTCAGCTTCCTACGCTCAGACACATTGTTCACACCCATTTACACTCAGCTCACCTATGCTCACACACACAATGTTCACGCCCATTTCCACTCAGCTCACCTACGCTCACACAATGTTCACACCCATTTACACTCAGCTCACCTATGCTCACTCACACACATGTTCACGCCCATTTCCACTCAGCTCACCTACGCTCAGACACATTGTTCACACCCATTTCCAATCAGCTCACCTATGCTCACACACACACAATGTTCACGCCCATTTCCACTCAGCTCACCTACGCTCAGACACATTGTTCACACCCATTTCCACTCAGCTCACCTATGCTCACACACACACAATGTTCACGCCCATTTCCACTCAGCTTACCTAAGCTCAGACTCATTGTTCACACCCATTTACACTCAACTCACCTATGCTCACTCACACAATGTTCACGCCCATTTCCACTCAACTCACCTACGCTCAGACACATTGTTCACACCCATTTACACTCAGCTCAGCTATGCTCACACACACATGTTCACGCCCATTTCCACTCAGCTCACCTACGCTCAGACACATTGTTCACACCCATTTCCAATCAGCTCACCTATGCTCACACACACACAATGTTCACGCCCATTTCCACTCAGCTCACCTACGCTCAGACACATTGTTCACACCCATTTCCACTCAGCTCACCTATGCTCACACACACACAATGTTCACACCCATTTCCACTCAGCTCACCTACACTCACACACACAATGTTCACACCCATTTCCACTCAGTTCACCTATGCTCACACACACAACGTTCACACCCATTTCCACTCAGCTCACCTACGCTCACACACACAATGTTCACACCCACTTCCACTCAGCTCACCTACGCTGAGACGCATTGTTCACACCCATTTCCACTCATTTCACCTATGCTCACACACATAATGTTCACACCCATTTCCACTCAGCTCACCTACGCTCACTCACACAATGTTCACACCCATTTCCACTCAGCTCACCTATGCTCAGACACATTGTTCACACCCATTTCCACTCAGCTCACCTACGCTCACTCACACAATGTTCACACCCATTTCCACTCAGCTCACCTACGCTCAGACACATTGTTCACACCCATTTACACTCAGCTCAGCTACGCACACACAATGTTCACGCCCATTTCCACTCAGCTCACCTACGCTCAGACACATTGTTCACACCCATTTCCACTCAGCTCACCTACGCTCAGACACATTGTTCACACCCATTTACACTCAG